>NC_137199.1:5519588-5642173 GCF_960531495.2 Zeus faber | reverse complement strand
CCTACACCGACCACACCTGTCCTACACTGACCACACATGTCCTACACCGACCACACCTGTCCTACACTGACCACACTTGTCCTACACTGACCACACCTGTCCTCGTTGACCACACTTGTCCTACACTGACCACAACGTCGTACACTGACCACACCTGTCCTACACTGACCACACATGTCCTACACCGACCACACCTGTCCTACACTGACCACACATGTCCTACACCAACCACACCTGTCCTACACTGACCACACTTGTCCTACACTGACCACACCTGTCCTTCACTGACCACACTTGTCCTACACTGACCACAACTGTCGTACACTGACTACACCTGTCCTAAACTGACCACGCCTGTCCTACACTGACCACCCCTGTCGTACACCGACCACACCTGTCTCACACTGACCATGCCTGTCCTACACTGACCACAGCTGTCCTACACCGACCACACCTGTCTCACACTGACCACGCCTGTCTCACACTGACCACCCCTGTCCCACACTGATGACGCCTGTCTCACACTGACCACGCCTGTCCTACACTGACCACACCTGTCCCACACTGACCACACCTGTCTTACACTGACCACAACTGTCTTATACTGACCACACCTGTCCTACACTGACCACACTTGTCCTGAACTGACCACACCTGTTTTACACTGATCGCACCTGTCCTACACTGACCACACCTGTCTCACACTGACCACGCCTGTCCTACACTGACCACATCATCTTTGCTCTTTAGGCAGCCAAGATTTTCTTTGTCTGCCTTTCTCAATGTCTAGACTGTGGTCACTGAGCCTGTACTTGGTCAGGATCTGTCTCTGCTTCATATCTCTGACAGTAAAGAGATATTCTGCCAATTTATATCCTCTTTTTAGGGTCAGATAGCAATGAATATTATTTTGTGTTTTGGTTTGATGGTTCCAATGTTCCAGATCGGCCTTTTTGGTTTGCTTATTGTAAAGCAATACTGGTCAGAGATGGAGCCATGTTGGGTGTTGGTTGCTCAGTAAGCCTCATGACCAGCTGACTGAGGGGATTCTTTTTGGGCTTCAGTTCTTGTGTTTGTAGTGTAAAATTGCAGTGTATCTCGGGGACTTGATTCAAGATGCATCCAAAATTGTATTGTTCTTTTCTGAATGTTTATTATTAATGGATATGAACCTAATTCTGCCCTGCATGCATTAGTGGGTGTTTTTCTTTCTATTTTCCATATACTTCTGCAGAATTGGGCATGCAGGGTCTCTATAGGATGCTTGCCCCATCTAGTGCCAACCCCACACTTCACTTCCATATAGGGCTATTGGTACAATAATACTATCAAATATTTTGGTCCAGATTCTGATCGGTGTGTCTGTTTAGCGAAATTTTCTTCTAATTGCGTAAAAGGCTCGACAGGTCTTCTCTTTTCGTGCATTCACCGCCAGTTTCCTTGGGTGAACACGTGCCTGTTTTCATGAGATCTGGGATTTTTCTGGAAGATCATTATTTTTGATTTTTTTTTTTTAAGTTTACTGTCAGGGCCCAGTTATGACAGAATTGCTCCAGCAGATCCAGATGCTGCTGTAAACCCTTCTCTGTGGGTGACAGCAGCACCAGGTCGTCTGCATAGAGCAAGAATTTCACTTCCTTGTTGTTTTGGGTGAGGCAAGGGCTGGTTCCAACAACACGGCTAGCTCATTAATGTGGACATTAAAGAGGGTTGGAGATAAGTTGCATTACTGGGGAACACCTTGCCCTTGAGTACCGAAGTCTGTTCTTTGTTTGACAATTTTTGTGCCGGACTTATTTTTTACATATATTGATTTGATTGTCATAAACTTTACCACCTATTGAATAATTTTATAGTAGAATCCCTCTTGCCAGATTGACTCATACGCTTTCTTAAAGTCAGTTCTAATTATTTTATTGTAATTTGGTAATCAATGTTCTTGATAGCTGTTTCAAGTATTCTTAAATTTTCTTGTATTTTTTTCTGATTGGAGGTCAGACTGTTTGAGTTCCTCTTCCTCGCTCACTCTCTGTTTGACTCACTCTCCCTCACCCTAATAATAATAATAATAATAATAATAATAATAATAATAATAATACAATTAAAATAAAACTGCTTTATATTCAATCAAAGTTAATCTTATCAGAAAATCTCTGAATCTGAATCTCTGCCACACTCGAGCTGTTCCACATCAAAGCCAACCAATGCAATCTTTTTTAACAGTGAGCAAATGCCTTGTGGGTAGCAGCACGATGCACTTGAAAGGTAAATTAGAAAAAATTGAAACCACTCGTACTGTATATTATACTATATATATATATATATATATATATATATATATATATATATACGCACATAAACACACACTATACAATGACACAACAATACAGTTCGAGTTTTGGGGAGAGGAATAAACTGGACCGCAACGATGGTGGGGAAGGAAACCTGAAACTAAACACATTCGATTTGGATTTACTCGATGAAAGCAGTGAACCCATTCAAACAGAGAGTGCAATGTGAAAAGTGGTGAAGTAGATTTTACAATTACCTGTTTGGGAAAACCCATGAGAGAGAAAGATTTTATCCTTTCAATGTAATCTAATTCCATTGTTTTTTTTTTATTATTTTATTTGCTTTTAAGATGAAATGTGTCCTTTCAACCTACAATACACTTACAAGAGGGTGGTTGGGGGGAGGGGGGAGAAATGGAGAGAAGCGAAACAGAGAGAGAGAGCGGTAGGGGGTGAAGAGAGTGAGAGAGAGAGCGAGAGCAGGAGAGAGAGTGTGAGGGGGTAAGAGAGCGTGAGAACCAAAGCGAGAGAGGTGAGAGGAGTGAGAAGCTGTCCCCTCCATCTTCCCATCTTCCTCTTTCCTTCCCTCTCCGCCGTCTCTCTCTTTATCTACCCGGCCATCCCTCCTTTCCATTTGTCTCGGTCTCCCTCCCTCCCTCACTCCAACCTTAACTTCCGCCACATCCTCTGTTTCCCTGCTTATTCTTCTCTCTCCCACCACCACCCATCCCTCCATTCACCCCCTTTATGCCCCAATGTGGAATCCGCCGCTACGTTATCACCAAACACCCAGTGAGAGTGGAAGATGGTCTCACACACACACACACACACACACACACACACACACACACACACACACACACACACACACACACACACACACACACACACACACACACACAAACAGACACACACACACACACACACACACACACACACACACACACACACACACACACACACACACACACACACACACACACACACACACACACACACACACACACACATTTTCAGTGACTGAAAGCGCCATGCGTCATTACCTTACTGACAAACCTCTGCCTCCCCACCATCTATCTGTTCCCTATCCCTATCTCCCCTGCCCACGCCCACCCTCACCCTCTGGGATTCTTCCGAAGCGCCGCCAACCATTAGCTGTGAACTGAAACAGATCATCAGTGTAAAAAAGGAACAGTATGAGCGCAGGCAATCCTCTAGGTGCGGGAAACAGAATCTTTGCAAAATCAGCCAGCAGGGAGATCCTGGCAAAGGAAGAGAAAGCCCCCCATCGACCTAGATGGAGGGATGCTCCACCGGGGGCTTTAGGGTTATGTTCAACTGAATCTGGGGGGGATCAAGAGGTCAAAGGCACACGCAGGGGTCAGAGTCTCTCCATGCTCAGCTTGGCAACCCCTTTCTACGTGTCCCCCATCTGATGTCATGTGCACAACTTTTGTTGTGCACATGACATCAGATGGGGACATCAGTTGTCTGAGTCGTCAGTGGTGGAGATTCAAGAGATCCAAGAGGTTTATTTGTCACATACATATACGTACGTTCATACATATATGCAGCGAAATGTCTTTGCAACGCACCCGGAGATTATGCACAACAGTTCCTAAACCGAACATAATAACTAACCTAATTCCTACCTAGCTAACTAACTGAAACAAACTGATTCCTAAAACATAATGCAGTTAGTGAATAGAATAATATAAAATAAAATAAAATAAAAATGTAAAGACTAAAAAAGATAATTCAAAGCGGGAGTACAAAATAAAAAGGGAATAGAGTTATGTATATGGGATAGGCTATTTGTATATACAGCTATGTGCAGTAAAAATATTTACAGTATAGTATACAACAGTATGACACAGCAGTACAGCATAAAATGCCGTTGCTTTTTTTAACTAACTTTTTTTTCCAACATGGCCATTACTGTTGCCATAACCACCGAGGCATCACAGGTGGGTTACTTGATGTCCAGCAGTCAAGCAACAGGATATTAGAATATAACCGAATACTGCAGCTTGGCCTTCTTGGAAGGGGGCATCCTCCTTCTGGGACCTCTTCTCAACATTAAATCCATTTGTTGCCTAGGTTCATAATAGGGGATGACATTGCCATTTCTATGTGAAACTTGTGATGCCCCTTGAGATTATAATGTGATCAAGAGCTATAGAAATGGAAAACTGCGGACTTGACTCAGCTGAACTGTGAAAGTGTAGGAACGCTGCGATTGGTCGGTTGTCGGGGGCATAGTGGCCGTCCGGGTAATGGGAAGGTTCTGGTCCTGGTTTGAACCGAATCGACCATGTCCTTCAGAGAAACTCCGAACCCCTAACTAGGGCCTCAAAGAAATTGCCTGGCGGCAATGGCCACTGGTATGTGAAGGGGTGATAGTGAGAATTGTGAATCTCTGCGGTTCCCAAACTAGAGATAGGGGTCATGCGGAATGCAGCCTAACAAGACAATTATGTTGTAAGTCAACGGACACTGCTCCGACAATCCACATCTACGCCGATCGAACGCAGAAAATCGGGTAACGCAAACACAACCAACGGTTGTTGCCATTGACCATTGTTTGACCGGTGTGCAAGCACCTAAGCTGCATTTTAGGAAAAATTCAATGGATATATCACTTTTAACTGTTGACGTTTTTGTACATTGTTAACCACTGAAAGTCATGAAGTTGGAGTGACAACAAAAACAAAAGCAAAATGCCCTTGTTTTCCCTACTGAAGGTTTGGTTTCTATTTTTATTAAAGTCATATGTGGGCTGAAGCCCGCTGCCCCACAAAGGCTCTCGATGACAGGACGAAGATACATGTACATACTGTATATATAAATTATTTTCATTTATTAGCCCTATCAACCTCTGATGTAGCGGGCTGAAGCCTTGAAACGGAAGGCACTTGCCTTTTTACTTCATCTTAAGACGGAGCTGCTGCACTTTGGTTAAGATCTGACAGGCGCAGATTTCATATATGTCTCCATCAGTTTCAAAGGGCATAGACAATCACAGTCTGCGCACAACCATTTGAAACGAGCGGAGGCCTGGCACATGCGCTGCGGCATGAAGAGCCTTTGGGAAACAAGCGTCCCCCGAAGCTTTGAACAGCCGGGAATTCGCGCTCTGTCTTCCCCTTGCATTTTTGGTCTCCAACAGCTCGTTGCTTCGGTGGGCGGTAAACTGGCGTTGTCCGTGTCGTAGCTGAATGGTCATTCAAAAGAAAAGAAAATCAGTTCGGGGTTATTATTGGTGTAGTTCAGGGGTCGGGATGGAGCGGAGATCGACAGCTGTTTTCTGCAAGCGAGATATTATATTTCATCCCCGATAATCTTAAACACACAATTCTAGGCCGGTCAACTTGTCTCACAAGCAAAACAAAGGAAAAGATCCATTGTTTATTAACAAGATTTTCTGGCTTAAGATTTCAGTCTTTGTCGCGCCAGCATGAAAAATATATATAGAATTGTTTTTTTTAATAATTAATAAAAAGCGTCTGCGCTGGTCTCTGCCAGCCTCGTTCTCGTCGTGGAAAAAAACAGAGAGAAGGAGGGCGAGAAAGGGAGAGAGAGAGAGAGTAAGTGAGAGAACTTTGAAGAAACAACAAGAAAAACAAAAGAGATTCCAATTCCTTCACAGAGCACACCCGGCCCCCAAAAAAGTGCAGAACTCAATCATTTCTGTCTGCGGTCCCCTGATGAGGATTTTCCTTACATCCAGCCGTCCGTCGGTCCATCCATCTGTCCTGCCCCCCCCCCACCACCTCCTCCGGGTGGGAAACGGCATCACGGTGTGCAGGGAATGGCCCCCACATCATCTCCGAGGCGGGATAAGAGCGACCGTGTTGCCGTGGAAATACCAGTGGAGCCAATCATGCAGACAAACACAAGAAAACCAAGTAATTATATTCTATTGCTCCCAACCCCGAGGTAATTAAACTGCACAACGTCGCCACAATAGGCAGCCTTCACAGCTGTGCACTCACAACACACACACACACACACGCAGCCGTACAGTTTCTCCTTAACTTGGCCAGGGTTCGTCGTTGTCACAATTACTGCGGCTATGCTTTGCTATGCCGCCATTCCTTTAATTTCTCCAAACTTCATCAAAATGTAATACGCTGTACGGAAAAAAAACAGACATAACTTGGACATTGTAGTTAAGTCAGGTTTCTGCATTGCCGCTATCGTGTCCTCGGAAATACTGCGACTTTACGATACCTACCTCTACTCTAACTATACCTCCCTCTACTTTACGATGTCTCTACCTCCCTCTACCTCTCTTCTGACTCCGCCTCCCTCGAATCTGTCTGTACTCTACCTCCCTCTACTTTACTGCTACACTACATCCACCTACCGCTCCTCTGCCTCTACCTCCCTCTACAACTCATCTACTCTGCCTCTATAGCCCCTTTCACACATCCAGTCTTATCCAGCTATGTTCCGGAACCATTCCTGCATGGGGTCATGTGTGAATGGGAGCAGGGATCGATATTCCAGGGTTACTGTTCCGGCAATTTCCCACCTCAGGACCGAGTGTCATTTCTGGGGAGATTCCGGCATGGCTGTGTAGTGAATGGAAGCAGTACTGATAGTACTAATAGAACAAATGTAGAAGCTGAATATTTCTTTTGTACAAATATTTCAAAAGCTATTTGTTTTCGGGAAGAAAAGAAAAGCATTCGTAAAAAAGAGAGTCCGATCCGAACCGGGGACTTTGGCTGCTGAGACGAGAAACATGTCCAGTCTCTACGGAGACAGGTATTTATATGGTTGAGTTTATTATTTTTCTTCTCAAAAGTGCCTCTCAGACCCTCGACTTGTCTTTTACGCCCAAGAAGGTCGGATGACGTCATTCTGCATAGGGAACGTGGCTCCGTATCTGTATTATGTATCTGTCTGCACCTGCTGCACTCTAGGGTGGAGCTGAGAGGGAACAGGGAACAAGCAATCAGGGAGAGGTATAACGGGTGGAGAATGTTCCTTCTCTAGGGGCAGAGAGTGTACAGAAGGACAAGTGGAAAATGATCACACTCATTTATTAACATTGGGTTAGGGTTAGCAACCCGGGGCGCAACTCTGCCCTACTCCGCCCGGTTCGTCAGGCGTATATTTACTAATTTATATTTATATATTTATTGCCTTGTTTATTTATTTAAGGAAGCATATTTGGCATGTGTGAAAAGGCACAAGACCGAAATGTTCCTGAATGTAGCGACATGTGTGAATAGTGAAACTCACTAGCGGCGCCGGAAAGGTTAATTTACAGTTCCCGGGAACGATGCATTAAAGGATCTTATGTGACATCCCTCTACCTCTACTCTAACGCCGGGATCAGAGGACACATCTTCAGCCAGATTTTGAGCCGATTTTGTCGTGGCTTCCAAAATTCCAGCGTTGGGCCTGAATATCAACTTCAACGAGTTTTTCGGCCTAGTCCTACGACGCAGAGTGCTCTCTGGTGCACATACCTGCATAAAGCCAAATAGTCCTAAAAAAAAAGAGCACCAGCATCACACAGTGCTTCTGTAGTCATGTTTGTTGAGTTTCTTGCCTCGCTCTACACTGACTCCTGCTACTCTACCTCTACCTTTACGTTACCTCCCTCTACTCTACACCTACTCTACTCTACCTACCTCTTCATCTACTCTACCCCCCGCTCCTATACTGCATAAACGGTACCACTACTGTGTAAATGCACACCTGTCTGACGAGGGGAGCTCACAAGGGTGCGTTTGCGCGTGTACACACACACACACACACACACACACACACACAAACACACACACACACACACACACACACACACACACACACACACACACACACACACACACACACACACACACACACACACACACACACACAATAGATATATATAACCTGTCATTAAGAAAACAAAAACAATGATGTAAGCGTGATGTAAGGCAAGGCTGCTCGCTGGCTCTGACAGCACCAGACCCTAACGCTGTGATCACTTGTGATCCTCAAGCATTGCCCGTTCCTTCCCTCTCTCAGTTTTCTCACTCTCACCTTGCCACACCCCTCAGGGACCCACGTCACAGCAGGGTCAAAGGGCGCCATTTAAGGGGCCTTCCGACGTAAGCTGGCATCACAGTTTGCATGGGGTTGCATCACGTAAGCAGGCGCAACAAACACTGTTGATAGAGAGAACATCGCATGGGAGGGAGAGAGAGAGAGAGAGAGAGAGAGAGAGAGAGAGAGAGAGCAAAGGTTTGGGGAGTGGAGGTGGGGGGTGGGGGTGTCAGCTGGGTGTTGTTTGCCAGTAACGCAGTCATTTGACGACCTGCGGTCCCATGAGGCCCACGAGGTGCAACGAGTTGCGACAGCCTCCTAACTGCTTTGCAGGTACAAGCCTGTGAAAAATTTCTCACAGTTGACAACTTGTATAACTTGATAATTGCCGACAGTCTGAATAGAGCGATCCATGATGTGTGCATCGCAGGCTACCGACTATATATTTACATCTTCTCTGGGAAAAAAAGTTACTCTCCCCTGTTACACTATTCAGAATAGAATCACGCCGCTGGGCAAATTAGCAGGGGCCTTGCGCACTTAACAGCTTAGTATGAGGATTTCTACGTGAGAGGTGCCCCCTGGCGCCGAGGCCATTTTCAGGCTTCGTTTTTACACTTGCGTCCTCCCCTCTCTAGCCATGTTGTTTACCAAAATATCCATCTGACAGAGCAAAAAGGACCTTGCCAATGGTAAGTCACAAAGCGATACTACAAGTGGCGCCGCAAGCTGCCGCTGCTTGCTTTGGAGCGAGGGATGGATTCAATAATTCACAAGCACAAAGTACTGAAAAGGTTGAAATTATTGAAAGGTAAGGACGATTACTGGAAAATTAAGGATCAATGTGGGTACGCTTTTGGGCAAAAACGAAAGCGCTATTGTGGTGCAAGCGTGTTGCTCACAATCGTCGCTATCAGATATCAAGATAGATAGATATCAACTAAGATATCATTTGGGCTGCGTTAGATCATCCCACCTCATATAGAGGTGGGATGATCTAACCTCTATCTTGATTCTACTTCAAAAGGCTGAAAACAGATTCCTGCTCATAGCCACTGTTTTAGACTGTTTGGCCATCAGCAATGAGAATTTCTCATAGAAATTGAACTATATTGACACATTGACCGACAGCAAAAACACCTCAGGCGAGGGCTATGGCGATCGCATCCTATTCCTCAGCTGTGTGTGTGTGTGTGTGTGTGTGTGTGTGTGTGTGTGTGTGTGTGTGGGTTTGTGTGTGTGTGTGTGTGTGTGTGTGTGTGTGTGTGTGTGTGTGTGTGTGTGTGTGTGTGTGTGTGTGTGTGTGTGTGTGTGTGTGTGTGTGTGTGTGTGTGTGTGTGTGTTGCTCCCATTCGTCGCCTTCTACCGAGCGGTGGAAGGCGACGTGCCCTGCCGCTGGTCGACATGGTCGCTTACTCGGCGGTTAGACTGATGTCAACGTCGGCGTCTCCCGTCCGTCTTCAGAAGCTCTGTGAGTGAAGAGATCCTGTATGCAACCGTGGTGCGCCTACACCCCTCTTTGAATCTAAATTTCATTTTTTGGTGTAAGGCACACCATTTGTTTACTCTGAGAACGTTGAGAGCATTGATCGCCTGCAAGTGAGGCGTGACTCCCTTCCATATGATCCTCCCCTGAAAATCAGCAGTCGTCGGCAAACCGTGGCATATAACTACCGCCATGCGCACATTGCGGCTACATCCAAGCCTGGTATATAATCCCTGTCAGCCGTTTTTTTTTTTTCCTGTTCTATGACAACCTGATTCGAAACCAATTAGCGCAACTGCCGACAACACAGCGAGACCACTGCCGGGTAGCCGACCAAACGACAGCACAAAGGCACGCGCTCAACTGACTCATTTAACCCAAGACACAAAGACACCCGTGTAGAGACACACACACAGTGGCCATGTTGTTTAGCCGCCGACACGAGACGAGTGTCAAAATCCCTCAGCGCTCGCAGAGCCCTGTGAGCGTTTCCACGCATGGGAAACCAATTCGAACGTCAAGGCCCGACCCCTTTGCCGCCGAACGGTCAACACGTACGTTTTGCAGCGTGACGTAACAGGAAACAGAACTGTATAGAAATGACATGCATCCGTCTTTTAGTTAGTGTATAGGTTTATTATATATAACCAAAACATTCTCCTTTATTTTAGGCCATTTTTATTTTGTTATGTTTTGGGTTAGATTTACTGTTTATCATTAGGATTATTGTATATTTTCATGTTTTTCCATCTTCCAGTTAACTTTTAAGTTTATTGCAAATTATCACTTCTTGTTTTAGTATTATTCTATTGCATTATCATTACCAGCTGTTTTATCTGTTTATCTTGAATATTATCAGACTTCATTGTAATACCAAGTATTTGACTCTTGGTAACATGTAACATTTATTTATTTAAGTCCAAATTTAACAAAAAATATTTACATAGACATGAGGTTGGATCTGAATAAACAGTAATAATATAATTTAATATAATATTATAGAATACAACAGAACTTTACGGTCCACAGAAGTGGAAATTCTGCCTTTGGCTTCACAGTTGGGTACACGGGTGACTACAACTCAACTCTTCATGTCTCACCGTGGGTGAAACAATGCCATGACGCCTGTTGCATTTCATTACTCCCATCCAACGGATTGGAGGAAGAAAGAGTGAAACATGGATCACTGCTGTGTGTGTGTGTGTATATGTGTGTGTGTGTGTGTGTGTGTGTGTGTGTGTGTGTGTGTGTGTGTGTGTGTGTGTGCGCGCGCGCGCACGCGTGCGTGTGCGCGTGCAGGGTGTGGGAACATCTTGCAAAGGGCACCGGCACCGCACCACACACAATCTGTGCATGAGATATCCATGTTCCTCGCCGACCTTTGGCCAACTCTGCTCCACCCCACCACTTATTGATTTTATATATCATAGTATTAATTAAAATCCAAGCCAACTAATGTAAATTTTCCTGCTAATTGATACAAGGGAAAATTAGCCCCCGTGTGCTGAAGAAGGAAAAAAAATTGTAATTTAAGGAACGGTGCAACTTTATGCGTGCAAATGACTAGCACGGCTGCTGACAAGCCAGTCCATTACGATGATGAATCGCATTAATGGATATTGTGGACGAGAGAGTGGATGTAATGAACCCCTGTGGTCGGTTCAGGGTGTATTCAGAGCTGGGGTTGCAGGCGGGATGGGCCTGAGAGGGGTGGGGCTTAGCCGGGAGTTCGGAACTCAAAGCCTTGAGTTGAGCGTGGGGGGCCAGGGGGCCAGGGATGGCTAGCGGGTGGGTGGTTGGTTGTTTGGGGGTCCATGGGGTCAGACTTGAGCACTAGGGGCATGCAGTCATCAGGGTGTATTCAGAGCAGGGGACACCGGCAGGATCGGCCCCAGAGGGGGTGGGGCTTAGCCGGGAGTTTGGAACTGAAAAGGCCTCAAATTGAGTTAAAGACTTCCGGCGCTCCCCTAAAGTTGATCCCCCCCCCCCTCCAAGACTTGAGACACAGCCCTTGAGCCAAGGACATCGCCGCCGCCTCTAGTGGGTTGGGAGTTGGTTGGCTGGTTGGGGGGTTATTGGAGAGGACAACGAAGAGAGAAAGTGACAGAGAGAAGGAGGGAGGGGAGGAAGGTGAAAATACAGAACGCCTGTCTTTTCTTCCAGCATCCCCTTCTCCTTGCCGCCTCCCCAGCCCCCTTCAGCTGGTACACAGAGAGGCAAAGTTGCATTGTAGGACTTCTAAATTAAAGAAAGGACCCCACAAAGTCACAGTGATCTTAAAAGTCAAATGGTGGACGAAGAACTGGATACGGGGGTTAAAACCAGGCTAAAATTGAAATGGTGGAACTTTCGGGCTGCACGCAAAGAGGACGCCCTGCCCTCCTACATACAGGAGCACCAGGAGAACCATGTTCTCTTCTTTTAGGATTCGAAAGCCGTGATTGGCTGAATGTCTTGTCTGAAATGTCTTGTCGATTGTCTCTATTATATATATATAATCAATTTTTTATTAATTTGAATCTTGTATATAAAAAAAAAAAAAAAAAGATGGATGTTATTTGCTCATTTATATATTCTTTCCTTTATTCATTTTTTTGTTGATTTTATTATTAGATAGATGGATATAAACAATAGCCAATAATAATAATGTAAAAAAATATAATGTAACATGCAATAACCCTAAATATCCACCAAAACAATGCCAATCTACAATACACCATTATAATAATAATAATAGTAATAATAATAATAATAATAATAATAATAATAATAATAATAATAATAATTACAATAATAATAATTATAATAATAAATATAGCTGCATGCAGCAATACATGCTGCATGCAGCATGTATTGCTTATAGGTTCTGAGGTTCCCGATCTGTGCTCTATGATAATATGCGGGTATGTTTGGAGCAGACCAAGGTACTCTGTCCTACCACGGATTTCTTCTTAAATCGCTCTCCTTTTGCAGGGATGGGGGCCATGCTGGGCTCGGGTTGGGAGGAGTGCGAGTTCGAGTTCAAATTGGCATTTTAGAAGGGCCTCATCCCTGGACACGGTGCCAATGTACATTCTGAATCAGAACCTGCACATTTATGTTTAAATAGTATGATGACATCATAAAGCATCTCACTCTCACTCTTTGTTCAGTTTTTCCCCTAATATCTGCTCCGTGTGTGGATCGATTTGGATGAAAGTTAAACCACAAGAAGCGTGTGACATATTGATTCAAACGACACCTTAACCGTGTTTGTAGCTTATGTCATCGGTGTGTTCAAGATGCGGGCTGGACCCCTAATAATAATAATAACAAAGTAATACTAATAATAACAATTATAACAATAATAATTATTATAATAATATTCATAAACAATGATGATACAATAATAATAAATAATAATAACAACAACAATAATAAATATAGCTGTAGGCAGAAATACGCGGGGTCCAGCTTATTTGTTTTAGGTACATATTACAGTTATTTGTGATATGTGAAATGCATCACAATTACTAAACGTGCGAACATCAAGCATTGTGGATGTCGGGTAGTTACATCCATAGTTTCTTTCTTTCTTTTGTTTTTTTTCTAGAATATTGTGACTGACATTCAGAGTGACCTGGACTTACTGTTCAAACATAATGTAATTACATTCATGGAATTTCATGAAGGCAACTTTCATGGCTTTACGTAAAAAGCATTTCATGAAGCATTATAAAGCTTTAACAGCTATCCGATGTTGAAGATGTCAGTTCTAAATTGCTGTTGTAAATAGAGTCCTTATTGTCTATTTTTAGGCATCTGTAACAGTGACAACAACTTCCGTAATTACTTTTCATAACAATAATACATATATTTCATTTAAGAATATATATACAGTAAATATATTTATTTGTAATTACTTCTTTATTGTACTTATTCTGTTAATAATGTGCAATTTGAAAATGCAGTTTAATATCTTAATTGTGTATATTGTAATCACATTTGTATTGAAGTTTGTGAAGTTAGCTGTAAGAAAATATTTATACATGACGTGTATTACAAACAAAGTTTATTTTTATTTTCAACTATATCTTATCATTCTAATCTTACCTTGGACGCATTGAAGTATCCGCAATGTCAGTGATGGGAGATGATGTTGTGTCTGTTATCCATAAATTATGACGTATTCACGTAGATTTACGAAAACATTTGAAACCACGTAATGGTTTTGTAAATTTTAGTTGAGTTGACTTTACTTATACTACGTATTTCTATTAGTAATTAGAATTTCACAGCTTCTAGTTTTCTGATGCCTCGTTAGATTTTGGGCTCACTCACTCAGTCGCACATTTCCATGCTTTCCAGTGAATGCTGTGACAATCCCTGTGGATTTCTGTTTATTGTATTTTTCATTAATCCGGAAAAAAGTAATATGGACCACGGATTCAAAATATCAATCAAACAGATCGACTGGCATCTAGCAGGTAAGAAGCTATACAAATATGCACGTAAATTGATAGCTTGATTACATCGAACAAGTACAGAATCACTCGATCCACTCTGCACACTAGAAACGATTCTGACAATTCTTAGGAATCTGTATATTTATAGGAAATAATATGATGACTTCATAAAGCGTCTTACTGTAAAGCTCATCTCCTTCATTTTCGAACGAGACGTGTGCTGTGTCAGTTAATCAAGACCAACTGAATATTTCAGGTCAAAGTTGATTTTTCTCCAATATCTGCTCCGTATGTGGATCGATTTGTATGAAACTTCAACTACGAGGTCTTTTTGACAGCTTGATTCAAACAAGGCATAAAACCGTGTTCGTGTGTTATGCCGAAGTTGGTTTTCCAGATAGTTTTAGGTTTCAAAATTTGGAGAATCTTTCCTAATTTTTCCACTAACAATAACAATAACAGGCTGGACCCCTAATAACATGAACTATTCACTGTTTAAAATGAACTATTTTTGTTTATTACAGATCTGCAATCGAAACCCTCATTCACATAATTTCAGAAAATGTATCTGCTCTGATCTTCCCACTGTATAAGCTTTCATACTTCCTGAATAGAGCATCATACACTGTCCAGCCAGCCAGCCCACCCCCACGTCCAGTCCCCCGCCCCCCGCCCCCACCTCCTGGTAAGGGGTGTCCTTGTTTGTTTACCACTGGTTCCAGTTCTATCAGTTATTAACCTCCGGGCCCCGGCTAACAAGCTTCTGGCCCCGGCACCCGCTCTCCGGACTCATTAGTAAACACCAACCACAGCTGGACAGAGCTCAAGCCTGATAATACTCTGTTAATACCCACCTACTGCCACACAGGCTATCCGACCCGCTATCACTAACACTCTCTCTCTCTCTCTCCTTCCGCTCTCTCTGTTCAATTAAGGCATGGTCCGAAGGTGAAGGCAACCGTCTGGGGAGGAGGTCATTAGGAGATAAATAAGACGATTTTCAGTCGTCGGCTCAATACTCATCAGTGGAAGTAGCCAGCGAGAGGCAGCGAGAGGCAGCGTGAGGCAGCGTGAGGCAGCGAGAGGCAGCGAGAGGCAGCGTGAGGCAGCGAGAGGCAGCGAGAGGCAACGAGAGGCAGCGAGAGGCAACGGGAGGCAACGGGAGGCAGCGGGAGGCAACGGGAGGCAGCGGGAGGCAACGGGAGGCAACGGGAGGCAACGGGAGGCAACGGGAGGCAGCAGGAGGCAGCGAGAGGCAGCGAGAGGCAGCGAGAGGCAGCGGGAGGCAACGGGAGGCAGCGGGAGGCAACGGGAGGCAGCTGGAGGCAACGGGAGGCAGCGGGAGGCAACGGGAGGCAACGGGAGGCAGCGAGAGGCAGCGGGAGGCAGCGAGAGGCAGCGGGAGGCAGCGAGAAGCAGCGAGAGGCACCAGCGGCGCGCCCTACAAAATAAATGTCTGCTGCGAGAGCCAATCGGATCACCCGTTTTACATCTAGGGCCGCAGGTTTAGTGCATCGTAACGGGAGCAAGTTAAGATGTGCTGGCGCGCTTGTTTTCTCGGCCCTAATTGATCCCTGGGTTTCCACCCCCCACAGAACCTTATGGAGATTGGAGAATGGGTAATGGCCTCCGCAACCAGCGCTGATTTGCCTGTTCTTGCTTTTCTTTTTCTTACCTTCCGCCCCCTTCCCCTGACCTCCCTCCGCTGCGGCTTATCAGTAGTCCTTATTTACCCGGCAATCACCATCTATTACGGACTCGGCGGCTCGGCGACACTAGATGCTAGGAGATCTTAGAGCTGTGCCAATAGCTCCGGGGCCGAATGGCGAACGGCGCTCCCGAGATAAGCTAAGCTATATTGACTGTGCCGGGGAGCGGCCATTCACCGGGTTAATCTCCGCCACTCTATTCGGGTGCGGCGGTGGCGGCGGATCAACCTAAGCAGCTGCGGAGACGGTAAAAAATGAGCTGGCCGGGCCCTCCAAAATGGCACATACTTTCAGGGCGATAATGTGTTTGGTAGTTAAGGAGTGCGACAGTGACTTATCGCCCACCCCCCACATATGGGGAGTTGGAGGCGGAAGGCGACACCATTGCGGATTGAGGAGGAGAGTGGAGAGCGCGGCAAGCAGTAAATGGACCATCTGGACCGCCCGTTATAGCCTCTCGAAGAATGCGAGTGGCAGTCATTTTTTAGGCCGAGGTGGTATTTCTAATACGGGGTAGGGGGTGCAGGGAGGGGGCAGCGTGTCGCTCGTTAGCGTCTGGCAAAGATGAAAAACCGGCACGGGGCTATAAACAGTGCCTTAGATACTGTACCGAACGGGGAGAAAGGAATTTGATTTCAAGACAAAATAGCCCCAAAAAAGTGGCCCAGCTGTAACTGTAGTTCTTCCCGCGGAGAATAATTGCGAGTGATTGCGGCGGTGATTTGAATTCCGACAGCAGCGTGGTGAAATATGGATCCACACAGGTATTTTTGAGACCCCCTCCCGAACACCCAATTTCCCCCGAGAGACCCTGAGCAGAGGCGTTCGGGTTTATTTCCCCGCTCCGCCTCGCTCCGATCGAGTGTCGTCTAATATTAGTATTTGTATTAATTATCTTAGATTAACTGTCAAAGCGCTTAATTAGCATTATTAATGTTGTGTGGCATGAGCCGCGGCGGCTGAGAAATGGGAAAAAAAATACCTCGGACCTGATTTAATAGTAAAGTCGTCAAAGAGACTTAATTACGCTAATTAATAAAAACTTTGGCAGACAGACGAGTGTAATGAAGAGGGAGGAAAGTGCTGTACTGAAATGGCCCGGCTCGGCTATCACCGTGGAGCCGAGCGCAGTCGGTCTCGGTAGCAATACGGCTTCTTCCATCGGCGCAGGCAGCGGATGGACGGATAATAAGAACCTTTTTAGTCTCTTTTTTTTTCCCTCCCATTTTTCCATGGACTCCAATGCGTTGGACAGAAGGAGCCGTTAAAGGTACCATAATTGACCATGAAATAACGACAGGGGTTTCATTGATGTTCGAGATCAATGCCAGCCAGTCGATTTCAAAATTCTCAAAACGGGCAGTTAAAGCCATAACTGTCAATCACAAAATGGCAAAAGGGCCAATGAAAGACCCAAGACAAGGTTTTTCAATTTCTTTCAGACTCTTCATTTGTTTGATTCAGTCGGTCTAACGAGAGCCAAAAGAGTCCGTTCGGCTCAGAGAATCATTGGATTCTGTCAAAATAAGGCATTTTCGCATCGCAGGAACCTTTTCATAGTTCTAAGAACTTTTTGGAGGAACTCTTGCTTTATTTTGTGTCCGCACTGAAGGAACTAGGAATGATCGTAGTTCTTAGAACCCCATTTTGTGGAACTTTTTTAGCTCCTACTCCAGGGCAGGGACTGACCAGCACAAGAGGAACCTTCAGTGACATGAGCACGGTGATTGGTCCAGACGTAAGTCCACGGTCCCTCGGACTGAGTCATATCGCTCTGGGTGGGGACCACCAAAAAATAGCCAATAACCACAAAATCCAATCCAAAAGTTTTTTTAACTGTTGATGTATTTAATCATTTATTTAATTTTCAAGTCGAATCTCAGTTCAGCCTGTGTGTGGCTGGCTGCAGATACAGAGAGCAGAAACAGAACAAACGACTCACTGGAGTGAATCCTAAAACGCAAGTAGCGCATCGCTACTCCAGAGGCATCCCAGCAAACCAACGACTCTTGGTCTAGAGATAACCCACCTCCAGGAACGGATCGTGGGCCGACAGGGCCACATTTGATTCCTCCGGTCCGTTATCGCCTCCCCGGCACACACAAATATTCATGTCCGGTTTAATAACGACCCACGTCTCCGAAGTCACACACACAGAGGAGTGGGCGGACATTTATCTGGGCTCGGCTGAACGAGCCACCTCCGGGGGGAAAAACAGAAGCCCCCTCACACACCCTCCCAACCCCGCGGGTGACGTTGAACTGGAGGCTAATACGACACACACACACACACACACACACACACACAGACACACACACACACACACACACACACACACACACGCACACACACACACACACACACACACACACACAAGTAAAGAAAAACAGAAATCAAGTCTCCCCTATGTGAAGGTTTTTTCGCAAAGCTGAAAATAAACAGCGTCCGGTGAAGCCACGATGCAGCGTTGGGGTGTGGGTGGGTGAGGGAGAATAGAACTGTTGGAGGGTGCAAATAGTCATAGAAAAAAAAATCATTCACATTTTTAGGGCTGGCTCTTTTCGTCTGCCAACTTGCCAGCTGTTATCGAACCTCATCCTGTATTTTCGGTCATTTAGGGTGAAGGTCTCAACGCCCCACCCACAACCACCCTTTGTTTAACCATTTCGCCGGGTGTTAAATATTACAAAACCCTTCCTTTCTGCAGGTCTTATTTTTCAGTTGCCGTTATTGTTCTGCCAGTACCATCCAGGTTACCGAACAAAATCCCCCCAACCCCTCTGGTGAAGACACACACACACATGCATGTCAAGTGTGTGTAGGCGTATTGAATTTGCATTATGTGCGTTTGAGTGTCTTATGCTTATTAAATGTACAGGGATACAATCAATTTGACTGAACACACAGACACACACACACACACACACACGCACACACACACACACACAATAACAACAACGTGGTGTGTTTTTTTGCATTTAGTGGCGGAATCAGATGGAAATAATAGGCTTATACCCCTCCTAAGCCCTTATCTGACTCGACCCCCCCCCCCGCCCCGGGGCGTTCAGATAACTTAACAAACAAGCGGCCCCCGCCTCCCCCCTCCCCCACTTCGCTCTCCATGACTTAAGCTTTTTGTATTTTGCAAATGTGCGAAATTCAAAAAGAAACACACAATTATATATAGTTGTTCCGATTTTGTTTTCCCCTTGGCTATAAATGAAAAGCATCTGGCGGTGCCGAAATTGATTGATAACCGCGGCTAAGAATAACTAACAGCACACTAACAGCTTTGCTTTTTTTTCTGTCTTTGCTTTCTTTCTTAAACTGTGCATCCCTGCAACGGGGGGTCTCACTGGACGCCCCCTACGCTCAAAGGACTCTGCATACGTAATTAATACGGAGCCAACAATTCGGAAAACCGTCAGGTTTTTCATCTGACTCGAGGGAGCAAGGGAGAGTGACAATAAATGATATATACTGTATACTTTCATCACTGTGTGCATTGTAATTGATGATAAAAGTGAGTTAATACACCTATTAGTTAATTTTTATTCGCATGGGTCCCAGGGGTTCTGTGGTGGTGGGGGGGTCCGCAGCAACGTGATCGAAATAACAGCGGAAATATTAAACATAAAAGTGTATGTGGCGTGATAAACTGCTTCTATTTTTATATTGTTTTCATAAAATAAATAATAGATATATTTCCCATAATTAATTGCTAGTCCACGGTTGATAAATGTTATGATCACAAGGGGATGTCTATTCAATGATGGGGAGCGAAAAAACATACGTATATAGATACACATACACATTATGTATAGTTCAACACACACATAAACCAGTATATATGTTCTCTATTTATATACATATTTATACAGAATATATCTATATACATATATGTATATATATATATATATATATATTTATATGTAACGTAGACACATATGTATTCACACACACACATACAGTATGTATTCACGCACACACACACACACACACACACACACACACACACACACACACACACACAAACACAGATATCCGGCAGCCTGCAGGCATCGGCAGGGGGGCGGGGGGCTGACATCCAGGAGCCCTGCGCTGAGCACACTCTGTGGCTCTGTGGATGGGCGCTTGGGGCTCGCAGCTAGATGGGGCGATGGGGGCTGGCTCGCCTGTGGGGAGGGGAGTCGGTCTGTCGGCCCAGGACGTGGCTCCAGGCCTGCGGTCCATGCCTGGCCCGGTTCTGCGCCTGCGGCTGCGTCTTGTGCCTGCACGTGGGGGTGGGTTGTATGTGTTCCTCAAGGGTGCAGGGTCTCCTCCCGCGCTGCAGGACTTGGTCAAGCTCCTCAGGGTTAGGGTGCTCGGGGCTTTCCTGCAACCGTGGAACCACAGGCCTCAGGGGTGGATTCGAGGCCTTTTCCGCTGCTTGGAGGTGTTACGATATAATGCCAACCTTATACACCAGAACCAATTGGGACAAGTCCCGTACACTCCTGGACACACACACACGGTCTTATCACAGGCGCACAGACACACACACCCAGGCACACACACACACACACACACACACACACACACACACACACACACACACACACACACACACACACACACACACACACACACACACACACACACACACACGGTCTCATCACAGGCGCACACAGACATACACACCCACACACACACACACACACACCCACACACACACGCACACATACACACACACACACACACACACGTCTCATCACAGGCCACACACACACACACACACACCCACACACACACGCACACACACACACACACACACACACACACACACACACACACACACACACACACACACACACACCACCAGCCCCTAATTTGAACACTCCCCCTACACCCTCCTGGTTACATCTCTCTCCTTTCCTCCCTCATTTCTCCCACAGGCCACACACCAAATTGCTGTTCGTTTTCCTGGCCTTAATTCATTGTTTTGTCGATACATGTTGTCGTCTGACGTTTCTGTATTTGTTTTTCCATGTACATGTTGTTGTTTGGCTGTATGTTAATTTGTCTCATCCGTGGTGGTCAGTTGTTTATAGACCAAAACATGGTAAAATAGTTCACCAAAGAGGGGGCTTGGTGGTGGTTCTATGTCATAAAATACTGTGCTCTTGTCATTCTACAGGTCGTCCACAGGACAGAGTTATGTAGCAGTTGTTGATGATTAAAGATTGAATAAAGAGTTGCATTGCAGGTGGAGAAGTTGAACTACACTTGTAGACTAACTCTGTCCTAGATGCAATAGCATACAAATACTCTGTATTGTATGCCCATCATTCTGACAGTACAGGTTTAAAAGAAAAAAAAAAAAAGATAGATGGATAGATAGATACAGCAGTGTCAGTGCGACTGTTTACTGCACTTGAATTAGGGGATATCTCTGCCATGTTCACTCCTGCAGCATTCTGTCAAACCAGGCTGGAGATAGATCGGTGGAGATAAGATCAAACTTTATTTCTCCCCAAGCAAAGCGCTGTGCCAACGGCTGCTAAAGAAAAACGCATAAAAGGTTCATTTAAAAAAAATAATAAGATGTCATAATAAGAAAAGTGTTAGAAATTGTTATAATAATCAAATAAACAAAAAAGAATAGTCATTAAAATGATACAATATAATAAAATAGGCATAACAATATCATCATGGCCATAACAATGAATGTAGTACTGATAATTTTCATATTGAATTGATATCAAAATAGTGATAAAAATACTAATAAAAAAACGAAATAATACAATAAATAGTCATTAAAAAAATCATAATAATCATAATGGAAGAAGCAGTACTAGCTATGTTCTAATTGAATTTATCTGAAAATAGTGACACATAGCAAATAAAATAGTCAAAAACAACAAAAATAAATAAAAATTACAATTAAAGCAGCACTGATTATGTTTTTTTATTGTAAAAAGTGATACAAATAGCAATAAAATCAATGTATCAAATAATTATATAATAAATAACAATTGCGTAAAATCATTGTGATAATAACTAAATAGCCATAAAACAACAACATAGTCCTAACAAAAACGACAAAGTAGCACTAAATTCTTATTGAATTGCTATTAGAAAAGTCATACCGTACAAATAGTAATAAAAATATCTATCAACTAATATTATGTAATAATCAAATAAAATAGTCATTAAAATGACAAAAAAGTCATCAAAATAAACAATAGTCATTGCAATAATAATGAAGGCAGTGAGTCACTTTTGTCGTGTTTAGGTGCATAATTAACACGTACAGTAGGAGCTGCGGCCATTATGTTCCAGTTAATTTACTGGTGAGCCACTGTCGCCAAAAATGACTAAATGAAACAGCAATATTCATTTTTTTCCCCTTCTACTTCATCACGAGACATCCACTCAGTGTGTACTTTGGCCAAATGTCCCATGTGTTGACGCACGCCATCCCCTCTTGCTCACAGATGACCAATTGTAATCCGCTGATTTACACACGACGCAAACACAATCTGTCCGGCTCATCTGTCAGATGGCCTGTGAACACAAACGCAGACACATACACACACACACACACACACACACACACACACACACACACACACACACACACACACACACACACACACACACACACACACACACACTTCCATCAATCCCTCATATGATATAACAGGAGCGTTGGCGAGATTCAGAGAGTCACCGATTCTGCCTTAGCCAACAGTTGGAATAAAACCTTGGTGGATACCTTTTGTAATAATTTAGACCGATTCATTCATTGGTAATTTGTTATCCATCCCACATTATTTTAAAACCTGTTAATTCATCCCTTTTGCATATATCCATATATATTAATATTGTATACCTTCAACCAATACTAGCAATCATACTGCCACTTAAACTCAGATATTGCTTTTAAACATCATCTGCATGGAATCAAATTTTCTGCATTCTGTATATTTTTGTAAATATTTGACTATTTCACTATCCTCTTACTCTTCTTTGGTATTCTTTGATTGTTTGGTATATTTGTAAATTTATTTGGCAATTTTATTGAATATTTGTCTGTTTTTTATGTGGTACATTTTGAATCTTTGGCTATTTTTGTTATTGTGTTTGGCTATGTTTATATAATTGGCTATTTTTTTATATTTTACAATTTTTGTATATTTGGAAATTATTTATGCTCACTGTCTCCACAATGGACCAGTCATGAGCAAGAAAAATTACTCATACTTGAAAATAATAATTTAATTGCATGATCATATTCCCAACCCACACAGAGCCTATGGAAACCTTATTTACACCACCAACACTTTCACACTTTTCCTCAATATCAGTTTCACATCCGGACTGTTTGCAGCAACCGCGCCAATTTACAACTGTCAGGTCTTCCAAGGAAGAAGCAGTACTTTCAAATAAGAAAAAAAGAATAAAACACATTTTTGGAGATTTCGGGTCTCAGAACGAAAAAAAAAAAAAAAGCCTCCTTTCGCTGAAAAAGGAGAAATAAACTCCAGAATCCACCCTAGACTTGAGCTGTGATGTAACCTGCACACAACCCTGTTTTGGTCAATCAACTGTCAGGGAGTCGGAGATACGTTTTGAGATTTTGTGTGAGGAGTTTTTTTTTTTAAACAGCCTCAAAGTTCTCACATGAGCTGCCTTTTATATATTTCCAGGTTCGGAGATGGAGAAAATACAAAACAAAAGTGGTTGCTTAAAGGTTCTCATGCCCGACCCAGCCAGCCCTTGTCAATCAGACCATCAAATCACGTCCAAAGACAAAACATGTTTGTGTGACCCAAAGCTAATGGGTACATTTTCAACACGTTATCTTGAGAAATGGCCCTTAGTGGTGCCACAGACCACTGTTGACATTTACCGCGGGAGGCAGAGATGTTGCCGTTGACGTTGGACATTAAAATATGCCACATTCTTGCCTCATCTAAATATGAGTAAGCTCGCAGCCCACGGCCGTTCCCCCATCCTTGATTCATGATGACACACCTCGGCGGAATGCTTTAAGCAATTGGCGTATATAAAGCAATAGCTATAACGTTTAGGGACAGAAAATACGCAGGAAAGAGTTGCCATTGTGTCCCCATTCCCGGGCCCTTGGCAGCGGGGCCTCCACCAGCGTACAAATGACTGATTTCCCAGCCGGTAATGGGAGATTCAAAGCCGAGAGCTTGTGCTGGACCGGTTATTTGTCACACCCGCTCTCTTCTGGCTCCTCCAACATGATTGATTCCGGGCCCCAACCACTCCCAACCACTTTGCGCTCTGGTCCTGATCCGAGGCCCTGGTGGGATTGTATTACAAAAGAAAAGGCAACTGATGCCATTGTTTAAATATGAGGCCTATTCAAAAAATGTTGCCGTTGGATTTGAGGATAATGGACGCTCATGGCGGCATGGATAGGGACCAGTGGTTACTTTAGAGTGATACCTCAAACAAATAAAATGTAGGGGAGGGCATTAAAATAGCATTGCCACGGCAGACTAGACTGACCACGGCATCTGTGATGTCACCCATTGGTTTGTGAGGAGACAATCTGAAGCCTGGAGTTTGGAGTTACATTCATCGGCATCTTGGCAGGAAACGGTGCCGGAACTTTGACCCTTTGGGCAGCGGGGCTGAGGCGGACAGTGAAACCACCAGACAGTTGGAGGAGAAAGTTGAATGAACGCGAACCAGAGACCTGTACTCGGCGGTAATCAGTACCGATTGCTTTACAGATGGCAGAGAGTCCCTCTGCAAGTGGGATGGTCTGCCATTTCGGCCAGGTCGGTCTTTGGTTTCACAATTGCTGGAAAAATGTTTTAAAAGAAAGTAATGTACAATATGACCAGTGGGTCAGCACAAGAGACGACGAGTGGTTTACAAACATTGGGACCGCCATCGCACAATGGGAATTCAGATTGGAACAAAAGGTCAGCGTCGACTGGGCTCCAAGTTCAAATTCTCGGTGACTCTGGACATTCCGAAGTGCTTGACTTTTAGCATGCAAACACTTACTGACATACCGTGTCGTGTTGTGCCGACTCTTTCTTCCAAACAAAAATTGTCTTCACCACATTCCTTTCAACACTTCAGATTTTAGAATCTTGTTTGCTTGTGTTCAAGTACCGAGCACAAGCAAGTACCCACAAAACATCGATGACCGCCAAAAGGATGATTTAACTCTGCCAGTTTTCACATCAAGCCAAGAGATGTGCATTGCTGCAGGTCCAATAAATATTTTTTGAATAGTTGAAGATGAAGATTTTACTTTAAGACGATAACAGCCACGTTTTGCGCAGCACAGTCACTGGAGTGTCCTGGAAAATGAAGCCATACTTCATACTGATGATGATGATGATGATGATGGAATGCCCTCAGCTATTCATGCTTCAGTGTTGTTTCAGGGCGATTTTTTTCCATTTGACCTCCATAGTGAACTTAAGTAGTAAAGTCGTTATGTCTACCTAGTTGAGCCTCATACTGCAATGTACCCAACAGGGAGGCTTTGCAGGATTCAGGGGAGATAGAAACTGTAAAATGGCCCCCAAACCATTCACCATGGGGACGAATCCTTGCTCAACATACTCATCATGTTTAATCCCGATCTCCATGCATTACGGGACATCCACTTGACTTAAATACAAAAGTTATTACTAAAACTCACTTCCACAACCCCAAGAGGGAGGACACATGGCGCGATTCAGTCAAGCCAGAAAAGAATACCTCGCCAGAGTAGCAGGCATCGTAGCTGGACTTTGTGGTAATCCACGGTGGAGGACGGACGCTGCTTCTAGACTGGGACGCTCACGATGGACGCTGGTCGACAGCTCGCTCGTTATTCTGGGAGGCAACATTTTAATCAAGTGACTTCCAAATGGGACGTCACTTCTCCACGGCTGGTTTATTCATTCATATAAAAAAAACATTAAAAGCTCAAAATAACACTGGACCTTTTGTTTGATGTCCACACGTAGTCCACACTCACGCATTGGCTGTGACCAACGGCAGGGTTCACATTCTCTCTCTGTAAACACTCCTTCTCCTCCTTTCTTTCTTTCTTTCTTTCTTTCTTTCTTTCTTTCTTTCTTTCTGTCCCTTCATCATCTCCAAGTGCAACAACACCAGCAAAGCCAGGGGCATCCATCTACCTGTCAGACAGTTTTTTTTCTTCCTTTTGGGGCAGCGGAAAATGTATTTCCGGCAAAAAATAAATAAATAAATAAAAAATAATAATGAGAATCAGCTGGGTCAAGTTATTGTCATTGAGGAGAAAATTTATGCGCGAGCGGTCGCGGCAATTACCCGGTTTCTCTCTCGCCTTTCAGTTTTTTTGTCGTTCGCTCTTTCTTTCCATCTTTCCTCCCTTCACTCCCTCCTTGAGACCAATCAACATATGGCGTGTCGCTTTGAGAATGAGGCCAAGCGCTCTGGCAACGAGAAGAGAGGAGACACACACACACACACACACACACACTCACGCACACACACACACACACACATGCACACCCCCACACACACGCACACGCACACACACACACACACACACACACACACACACATACACGTAAAACACCAATAAGGTACACGGCGGCCAAGGAAAACACCACCACAGCCATGGCTTGGAACAAGCGCGCCCCCACGCTGGTAGAGACATGCCGTATGGGCAGCGAGGCGCCTTATTAGCAGCATGTGTGCATTCGATTCCATTCAAATGGAATCAAAATGAACCATAAAGTGCAGGAGCGGTCCCGGCGCCACCTATTCGCAGGGTAAATTCAGCGTCGTCGACGCCGAGGAGGAGCCGTCAAAGAGAACAGTGGACGGCTTTCCTCCGCTCCCGCCGTCGCGCCGCATGAAAAAGTCGCTCCCAGTCCCCCCCCCCCCCCCCCACCCATTGTTCCGCCTCAACATGTAGATACACACTCCCTCCCTCCCTCCCTCCCTCCCTGCCTGCCTCCCTCTCTGTTTTTCTCCCCCACTCTTCTTTCTCCCGTTGTTGAATATTAAAGCATGAGGAGGCCCCCTTGTTCTGCCGGGGCCCTTTCATTTCAATGAAAGACAAACAGTGTCTGATTTGCGGCTCTTTTTCATCTACGGAAAAAAAAAAACGAGAGCGAGAGAGCGAGAGCGAGAGAGAGAGAGCGAGAGAGGGAAAAGGAAAAAACGTCACCTGTCGAAATCCGCGGCAGAGTGCTTTGAACTAAGCTCGCGGCGGCGGGCGTATCTCATCTTTTTGGGGTTTGGGTTTGATTACCACTTCTCTGCGGTGGCGGCCGGGGAGGGGCGTGGGGGGGCGGCTTGTCAGACAAATTCACACGGAATAATGCGCCGGCGACGCCTTGAAGAGGGGATGAGAGAGATAAAGCGGCGCTTTATTATTTGGACATTATGTTTGGCTTGTACAGGTAATTATCCACATTAGAGGGCCGCGTCTCCATCTGCCTGCCAGCGCTGCGCGGTTAAGGAGGGGGCTCTGTGTATGTTTAAGGTAACGTCTCAGAGAGAGAGAGAGAGAGAGAGAGAGAGAGGGACGGACAGACAGACTAAAGAAGAGTGAGATAAGAGACTGGAAATGACACAGACTGGAGATGAGTACCTGAACGAGGGAGAGAGAGACAGCAGCAGAGACAGACAGGAGAGGAAGAGTGAGAGAGAGAGAGAGAGAGAGAGAGAGAGAGAGAGAGAGTTTTTAAAACACTTTTATTTAACACATGTGGTATCTACTGATTCCAGTGGCACAAGCACAAAATACTGGAGGATAATGCAATGACAAATGGCAATAAATAAATGAATACATATTAGTAATAATGATATCGTGATCATAATACAAATTAAAATAAATAATTAAATCATTATAAACCACACAAGAAAAGCATGGGGGGGGGGGGGGGGACATAAACCCTGTTTATGTCACTGCAGCAGGGATTCAAGCAAGCGCAGTGCAAAAGGTCACATTTCCCTCTAAAACAGAGCGAACGGTCCTCGTAGCACCAATGTTATTTCAAATCCTGCACCTCACTCAGCGAACAACGGGGCAACCTTTCTTGACTGACATCATCATCGGTTTTCTGGCTTTTGTAAACGCCGAGTTTTGCTTCCCTCACTGAGAAAAAAACCTGTAGAAGTTGAATTGGGTCTAGCTCATTGTACCCAGCACCAAACACGAAGGCAGTCCCTGGGAAATGTTCGTCAAACTTCCGAAATAAAATACTTTCCAAAGTGGGTCATTCTCTGGCATTTTAAGAAACCATGAAAAACGGTCCATAAAACTCCACAGAACGGGCGTCGGTTGGATCCTGTTGGATTATCACACAGATAAAACATTGACAGAAACAGCACCGTTCCCCTTTGGAGGCCACCTGACCCTTTGGTGGGTGGAGGCCTGTGTAGAAGCCTCCACCCTGGTTTCACCGCACCGCTGTCTACCTCCAGCTCCCGCCTCCATGCTGTCTCCGTCCTCCCCTCCAAGCCAAGCGCAGGGGAGGCGTCGTTTCTGCTGGAAACTTCCCGTCCCTGAAGAAGACCTTCATCAGAACACCCTCCTCCTCCTCCTCCTCCTCCTCCTCCTCCTCCTTCCTCCATCAGCTTGTGCTGCAGCGAGCATAAAAAGATTGTCGGGATGTGGAATAGACCTCAGGCCTTATCGAGAGGCTACAGCTCCCTCCTAAAACAATATCCACAACCAGGGGGATGGAGAGAAGGAGAAAACAATAGTCAAATAGAGAGAGAGAGAGAGAGCGAGGGAGAGAGAGAGAGACAGAGAGAGAGAGAGGGAGAGACAGAGAGGGGGGGGTAAACAATTGTCAGAAAAGAAAGTGAAAAAGACAAAGTTGGAGACGGGGAGAAAGAGAGGGAGAGGGTGACGGGGCAACCAGATCAGAGCAACCAGCCTTATGAGTGGGACAGGGAGGGGGATTGGCTTCAGTGTCTGGACAACCACTGAACTTTGGATTGTCTTGGAGACAGACAGACACAATGATGGGCAGACAGACAGACAGACAGACAGACGGACAGAGACAAAAGGACAGACAGGCCTACAGAGGTTGAGAGGGACAGTCAGACAGACAGAGAGAGGGTCAGACAGGGAGACAGAAGGACGGACAGACAGAAATACAGAGGGACATACAGACAGATGGAGGGACAGAGCGAAAGACAGACGGGCAGACCTGAGAGACAGACGGACAATCAGGATGGAGGGACAGACAGAAGGACAGACGGGTCAGATACACAAACAGACGAGCTGGTCATCACCTGATCCACCCGCCACATAATGCCATCACCCAGAAATCATCAAGCCACAATGAGGTGGCAAGACATTGTTATGTTCATTTATTAAAATGTTATTGTGTACTGCCATTTATTGTTTTCCTTTATTGTGATCACCAATTAGTTTTGATGTGAGCTGCTGGGATACTGCAAAGTTCCCTCTGGGGTTGAATGCAGCATGTCAAGGAATGGGCCCTGTTTCATGTCCTCTCATTCAAATGAGGGTGTATGTGAGGGGTGGGTGAGGGGGTCCCGTCAGATGTTGGACTAATCTAATGTCATAATGTGTCATCTGTATTTGTCCACAAATGGCAACATGCCCGTAAATGGCATCGTGCTCCTTCGAAGGTGTGTGTGTGTGTGTGTGTATGTGTGTGTGTGTGTGTGTGTTTATTGGGCCAAGTAAAATTTTCTCGTACAACGGTTAGGGTTAGGGTTAGGGTTAGGGTTAGGGTTAGGGTTAGGGTTAGGGTTAGGGAGGAAGATTTGTAATGGTAAATTAAAAAAAATATATAAAAAAAACATAAAATAAGTAAGCAAGTGAATAAATGAGTAAGCAACTAAGTTAATAATTACATAAATAAAGATTTCTGTGGATCGTTTTGGATGAAACTTGAACCACGTCAAGACACACACACACACACACACACACACACACACACACACACTCACGCGCAGTTTGCAGAGCGATGGAGTCTACACTACGTCGCTCGCACGGCGCGAATGTGCGTTCATAGATCCACCCAAATAGATGATGATGTCACAAAGCGTCTTCCTCCACAAACGCATCTTGCTCCACCACCGGACCCAAAGTTTTTAGAACCTTGGCGTGTGGGCAACGCACGGACATCCGGCTACTTCCGGGCAAATGTAACCGCTTTTTCACTAATTACTGCTCCGAATTGGGATCGACCTGGATGAAATTTGAACCGCAAGATGTCTGTGACATCCCGGTTCTAACGAGACCTCAAACGTGTCCATAGCTTCAGCGGTTGTCGTGCTCAGACACCTTTAGCCCCGGAAAAATAGGAGAGAAATAATAATAAAAATCCAAACAATAGCAATAGGCGGCTGCACCATTTATAATAACAGGAACGACAGCCTAATAATGGATTAGGCTCGGTGTGTGTTGGCTGCGTCACATAGTTGGGTGTGCATTGGAGGTGATAATAATCACACACACACACACACACACACACACACACACACACACACACACACACACACACACACACACACACACACACACACACACACACACACACAAACAGACACACACACACATGCATTTGTGTGTCTGTGTGTTACTTCCATGGAGCGCTTCACAAGAGCAGCGGGAGGGATGGAGGTGGAGGGGGGGGGGGGCGCCATTACAATCAGCCCGTGCATTTACCATGCGGGGAGCGTGGTTTGGCGCCATTTAAATCCGCCAAATGGCGTATAACTCTGCGGGAATGTTACAACACAATCATATTCCTGCCGTAAAGGAGAGCCGAGAGAGATGGCAAATCACTTCCTATTATTGCCATGCAGCGAGCGATAATGCAAGGAGGTGTCTCCGAAGGGTTTTTTATTTTTTATTTTATTTTATTTTTTTTGAGAAACGAAAAAGAAAAAAACACACAACTCCCATTTACCTTTTATCTGCGGACAAAATGCTTCGATAGTATTTCACGGAGAGACTTATTAGAGCGGCGGAGGTCTGGTTAGTCAGCCGTTTTTCTCGTCAAGGACAGGTATCCAGGCGTACGGTAGATGTGTTCAATCATATATTGGACTGATTTCCCTTTCATTGAAATCCGGGCACTCGGGGCACTGCGCAATTTTGTTTGTGGTGGTAATATTTTTGGACCATTCATCTGAAAGAAAAAGCCACCAGCTCCTTGAGGGACGAAGGAAGTGGAAATCACCTTCACACAATTCCCTCCAGAAGTTGAATTGATTGAATGATTGATTGATTTTATGAGACAATTTCATTTTGAAAACATTAGTTCAGCCATGGCTTTGAGTGTTTACACAAAAGCAAAAGTCAGGGTAGTACAATGAAGCCCAATGAGGCTTATTTCTATTGTGGTCTCTACAACAACACATGAAGGTTCAAGCAGGTCCAGATCAGGTGGTTGACTGGTTCCCCTGGTGATCAATTGGATTAGTTCAGTATGGGGGACATTTTCATCCAGGGATGAACTGTGAACATGGTGGGAACAGCATGGGAACATCATGAGGGAAGTGTTTGCATTATAGGGTGCACCTGGTCTGGGCCTCGTAAAATGGCCTCATAAAGTCCTTTGGGCTCTTACATGACCATGCAGAGCAATTATTAGACTTAATGACTCCCACGAGATGGTTGCCTGGACCATTACTTACCCCCCCCCCACCATGTGGAACGGTTGGGAACAGACATTCCGGCGTTGAAGGCATGCTGTGACTTCCTCCAAGCATTCCCCAGCCCCTCTGGGTATAGAAGATGGGGTGAAAGACAAGACAGCTAAGCTCCCAACGACCCACGTGGGTCTTTAGGATCCACCTTTGACCTTTACACCTTCAACGATCGTTTAAACGAATCACTCAAACCCCAGCAGGTCCATCATCTTTACGTGGAAAGCAAAGACCTCCTGCTGCTCCTTCCAACAGGTTATGCTTCTGCGTTGACCTCGGGTACAGGCGATTTGGAACGGCCACCTCAAGTGCCAGCTGAATGAAGCCACCTAGGAGTTCACCTTCGAGGTTGTACCTTTGTGGCATTTATCTTCTATCACGTTAACAGTTTGTCTATCCTCGTGTTTCCCAACTTTTTTTTTCTTCCACTGCACACCGCTATCCTTCAAACCACGAAAAATATCAGCGAGACGTCTAACTGTCCTTGTTGTTATGGCCTGCTAGTAGTGGGAAGAAAGATTTGTTCACAGCGAACAAATCTTTCAAATGACTCGGGAGTCACTCCGCCAAAAGGGCCAAATCCTACAAACTCACAAGCTGAAGGTCCAAGGTGAAACAGGCCAAGGCATTTAGCACGACTAATATTAAATGTGTGAATCCGAATTGTATGTGAAAAGAAAAAGTCAATTGATTTACCCTTTGCATTCCACCAAAATATAGGATTTTGACAGAATGAAATGATTCTTGTGAGAATTGCATTCACCCCTTTGTGAGTTGTGCCCACTCTTCTGAGTCTCGGTCATCATTCAGGAAGTGCTCCCTCGCTCACTGTGCGTTATATCGACCAACTGCATCAATCAAACGAAGAACGGATCAGAAAATCCGACGCTTTTTTACCGAGTAAGTCGTTCAAAGCAGAATCTCAAGGAAAAGTGCTCTCATTTTCAGAGCGGAGAATATGTTCTGATGGATCTGGTTTTCGGGCTGGAACTAATGAATTACAAAAATTAGTTCAGCTTTACAATTTTTATCTTGCAACACAAGAGCTAATTTCCTTTGGTTTTTTCAGTGAAAAAACACCTGGTGAGCTCTCATCTACAGCGGTTGAAAAACACGGCTCAATCCAACTCTGACGCAGTTTGTTCACTTCCGTGACAAACTTGCTGTTCTCGGTAACCAGTTGAATAAATACAGCATTTTTTTGTGACTAACTTGGTGAATCCTCGCATATCAAAGTGTTAAATGTCAGAACACTTTTTGTGCTGACACATACTGATAATTACCGACATAATGTGACTCATCACTGCAGCCGCACTTTGTTATTGGGATTTCTTCGCTTCGATGCGGTGTGTCTGCCATGGTCTCCACCCCCTGTGTGTGAAGGTATATGTGTTTGTGCGTACAAATATGTTTGTATCTTTGTAATAATTTATACCTATTCATTCATTGTTATCCATGCCCATATAATTGTATACATATCAGAATCAGGATCAGCTTTATTCGCCAAGTAGGTTCACATACACACAAGGAATTTAACTCCGTTTTTTTCTTTACTCTCAATGTACAAACATGGACTAGACATACAGCTGAAGCAAAGACAACGAGCTAAAACACACACATATATATATATATATATATATATATATATATATATATAAAACAACAGCAATGAAATTGTAGCAGGAAGGTAATCGTGCAATGGTGCACAGTGCAAAGCTGCTGGAATAAGTATGCATCCCGAGAAGTCAGACGTTGCTAATGCTTTTCCGAAGGCTTCCAAGGAGAGAAAAACGAATGTAGACTACATTTGCAACAGGGAAGGAAAGAGGAAACGGGTTCCTTGCCGGTTCCTGAAGCAGCAAAGGGGGATGACTTCATGCATTGTGCAAAGTGCCAGGCATTATTCACCAGGAAGGTACTCTGGCGACATATGAGAGTTTTTAAATGAAGCTGTCTGTCACCGCCAAACATTGGAAACAAAAAAAATAGGTCCAAGCATTGAATTTCTATGAGCATTACAATTACTTGTTGATTGACTCAGATTGTATCCACATTTTTCAAGGATTCATAAGGCTTGAAGCTCAAAGAATCCCCTGTCCATGGCATCCACAAACTACCTTAAAAACCCTTTCAACTTGTCAGATATTGAATTGGCCCAGTTGGCTAACTTCTTCGGTCATGAAATAAGAATCCATTGAGGATATTATTGGCTCCCTGAGAAGACCTCGCAACAAGTCAACATCAGCAAAGTGCTAATGTCCCTTGATCAAGGGAGATTATCAAAGTTCCAGGGCAACTTGGATGAAATCAATATCCAAAGGCATAGTTCAAAATGCGTATTTTTTTCCCCATTTCCCTCCGTCTGTCTTCTTTCTCCATAGTCACTCAATCAGCATGTGCCAGGTAGGCTGCTTGCACCCTGCAGGGCTTTCTCTATTATGTCACTTTTTGGTCTTTTGTAGAGGAGGTTTTACACAGCGATGAGAAAGATGTGTAGTTGGACTTGATGGTATGTATGTACTGACAAGAAGTCAATACCAATGTGAAATGTTTGTGTTTGTTAACAATTGTATGAGAGGATTCATTTGACCAGATTATTTCCCAAGAATAGAACCAAAGACCAACTGCTTGTGTTAAATGAGAGTATAATTTAGGGTTAGCTATTACATTTTAGTTTGTTATTTCATATGAATTATAATGCAGTTAAACTTCAAAAATGACTGTACCAAATATGTATATCCATGGCCAATAACTAAAAACTGATATGGTCAAGGACATTTTAAGTTTGCGTTTCTCCCACAGAATCCAAACTGAATTAAATACGCATTATTTATTTAAAGTACTTTGGATTTCAGTTAATTGTATTTACATTATGTGTTCCCTCTCACATTAAGGTCACATGCCACCAAGAAAAAGAATAATAGAGAGGTGCAGGAAGTGAAGAATCACATGATGAGCTTTATAACATCTTGCCATGGCCGAGGAATTGTTTTATGGGCAGAACCACAGACAAGCTTAATAGTAAGTATAATTACCTGGCAGTAGTGGAAATTGTTCGAAAGCTAGCATGCTCTTGTGGGAAAGACGATAGGTGAATGCCAGAGCATTGATTGTTACATTTTACTTGCAAGGGAACCTTGCTAGAATACAGGACATTAATCTTTATTTACTACTACCAGCCCTCTGTCCATTACATTATTCAGGAAGAAGTTATGTTGTCACTACGTTATCTTATGTTGTTGGCCATAACAATATTTTTCTCGGAAATTGGTGTGACCAAGCAATCTTTAACACAATGATCTTACCTGATCCTGTCTTTAGACGGCTTTAAAAAGATTGAACACAATCGGCAGATCGGAAATTTTCGGGAAGATTGTTCCAGAGAGGTGGTGCTGCAATTGAAAAAAGCTCCATCATAAAAATGTTTCTTATTACCCCGTGGGACATGTAGTAGCCCCTTGCCAGCAGATCTGAGAGGTCTGGCAGTGCTGTGCGGGTTAAAAGCTCAGCGATAAAGAAAGGGGCTTAAAAATGAATAGATCATTTTTAAATGAGTTCTAAGATGAACAGGAAGCCAGTGCAGAGATGCTAAGATGGAGGTGATGTGGTCTTTTTATTGCGTCTACACAAGAGTCTGGCTGCAGAATTTTGACCAGTTGCAACCGGTGGGTGGAAGCCGGATTGATGCCAATATCAGTCAATAGAGCATTGGAGTAATCTCGACTGGAGGAAACCAGTGTATGAATTACTAGTTCTCAATACAAATGACCTGATTTTTGCGATGATTCTGAGGTGGAAGAAATTGGATTTCACAACTGAGCTGATTTGTGTGTCAAATATTACGGCACTGTCAAAGTGACGCCAAGGCAACATTTCCGTTATCCGGTAATTGTTGGTTTTTGACTGGGAAAATCTGTTGAAGTCCAGCATATTTTAATCTCTCCCGTCATAATGTCCGGTGAAAATAATTCCCTATAAACACGATTTGAATAAGTACTGGGCGATAAAACGATAATGATAATTATTGCCATATTATTTTCCTCTATGTCTAAATAAAATAGACTCGATCATTTCGCTAAAAAAATCCACATATCTGTTAATTCCCACGCTCGGCAAGTTGCAATCGAAAGCCAATCAGTTTGGACGATCTAAAGCTGACCTTTCACCTCTGACCAATAGTGTTTGTTGATATAGAAATAAGCCCAACCAACTCCCTCAGCGACAGGTTGAGCTTGTAAACTCAGTACACACACACACACGAGTGGAGACAGCGCCGCACCGTCTAGAACTCTGAGGAGAAGCAGACGGATGTGTCGTTGGCACACATACAGTACATCCATAGTTTGGCGTTTTTGGATATTCAAGTGCCGACCCATAGCAGCGACCGGCCACAACATTAAAACCACTGACAGGTGAAGTGGATAACATTGATTATCTCATTACAATGGCGCCTGTCAAGAGGTGGGATATATTAGGCAGCAAGTGCACAGTCAGTTCTTGGAAATTGATGTGTTGGAAGCAGGAAAAATGGGCAAGTGTAAGGCTGTGAGCGTCTTTGACAGGGGGCCAAATTGTGATGGATGGACGACTGGGTAAGAGATCCTCCAAAATGACAGGGTGTGTAGGGTGTTCCCGGTATGCAGTGGTTAGTACTGACCAAAAGTGGTCCAAGGAAGTACAACCTGTGAACCGACGGCAGGGTTATGGGCGCCCGAGGCTCATTTATGCGCGCGGGGAGCGCAGGCTGTCTGGTCCTATCCTACAGAAGATCTACTGTAGCACAAATAGCTGAAAAAGCTAATGCTGGCTATGATAGAAAGTTGAGAAAAGGTAGGTAGTTGAGAAAAAAAAAAAAATTCATTAAAAGCGGCATTTAAGACAATCCCTCTCAGTCAACATCTTTCTCTTCCCACAGCAGCCACCATTCCATTTCCCTGGTGTGTGTTTCTGTCTTTTTTCCACCTCAACATTTTTCATATATTACTAAACTCTGTTTTTAAAAATAAACATTCATTGTTTGATTAAGTAGTATTCATCTGATATATCGTGTGAGAATTTCTGAATGTAAAATAACTTGCGTCCTTGAGAGCTAAGGACCGAAAAAAAAGGATGTATTTTTTATGTTTATATCTGTGTGAGTGTGTTTGGGGACCATTTTGACGGTAAACTATATCCGAGTCAGGGAGAAGTGGACAGGCTGCGGAAGAGAAAAGCAGAGGCTGAAATATGGACGGACAGAATTGACAGCGAGGCAAGGAGGAGGACTGAGAAGAGAAACAGATAGGGGCCTCGCTCACCCTCTGTCTTTATCCCTCTCCGTCTTTCCATCTTCATTAGGCCATATCTATCCATCGCTCCATCTGTCTTTCCCCCAAATTCTGTCCATCTATTTATATCACTTCACTCGGGCTGCGCACGCGCACACACACGCATACGTGCACTCACGCGCACGCGCGCCGCATGCAGACATGCATGCGCGCCACACACACATACACACACAGACAGACAGACAGACAGACAGACAGACAGACAGACAGACAGACAGACACACACACACACAAACACACACACACACACCACTGAAGTTATCAACAGTCACACACACACTGTCCCTGCTCTGAGAGGTTAAAGGCAAGGCAAGGCAAGTTTATTTATATAGCACATTTCAACAACAAGGAAATTCAAAGTGGTTTACATTAAACAGCAAAAGCATTCAGACAAAGCGCAAAGAAACACTTAAAATGACATAGAATGCAGTAAAGTAAAAAGATGAATACTGCGGCAGTTTCGCTTACCACGCACCACCCAAGTGGCATTTTCTGGGACCTCCGGCACAGAGATACAGACACCGGGGTTGTAGACACCAGTTTATTGTAGAGAGAGGCCTGAAATGGAAAATACTGAACTAACCCTATGCGCGCTTATAACCCCATATCTGCTTTACGAACAACCAAAAACATTTTGTACGGCTGGCCTTGTTGTCGGGCAGATCAGAGTTGAAACTGTTAAAACTGCCTTGTGACCAAAGGAGAAGTCGCCTTTCACTTGTGTGACTTATCGCATCCTACCAGATGGTCTAGACAGGAACGCAGGCTTACACCCTCTGCTGACTGTCTACGTGATCGATATAGTGTTCCCTCTTCTCAGTAACAGTCCATGTGACGTAATTGATATAAGCCTTGGAGCAGGTCGGTTCGAGGGAGATGTTCTTTGCTGTTACTGTGACATGTATAGTGCTCCCCGCTGATTAATCCTCTATACAATAAACTAAGACCAAGTGACAGTTGTTGTATTTTCTGTTTAACCTGAACTATCTCACCACACGCATCGACCACCACCTGAGTGGCTGGAATTTCCATGACAATTCTTTGGTGTCACGAACAGGATCTCTAACTCCAGATATCTGATCTCCTTTACAGGCTGAACCGTATGGCCGTGGTCTGGGTCGGGGGAGGCCCGTGACGTAATCTAAATGGAAGGAGAAGCAGACGCGTCAGTCAAGCCAACCCGACAGAATCTAGGATACGAGATCCACGAACAAACTACGGGTGTCAAGGTGAGAGCACAACAATCGAATACACTGGGATGTATTTAAGGTTTCGGTGACTCTGACACGGAACGGCTAAAAGGTTGTTTAACATCAATTGTCCCGGGGAGAAGTTAAACTTCCCCCTCTCAGGGTCCTAAATGTAATATTTAGGTAGCCAATGTAAGTGTTAAACGGTAAACAGACAGTATGGGAAAGTCTGGGTCAAAATTAAAGGGCCCCTCTGAATGGAGAGGTCTGGCAAAAATTGTGGTTAATAAACATAGTGGGACAGTGGTATTACACTTGGGCTACTGGGAAAAACATGTTTTTTTTCCCAGTTTTTTTAACCTTTTTTGTTTTGTCGTTATGGGGTATTGTGTGTAGATCGATGAGGAAAAAAATGAATTTAATCCATTTTGGAATAAGGCTGTAACACAACAAAATGTGGGGAAAGTGAAGGGGTGTGAATACTTTCCGGATGCACCTCGATATACTGTATATACATATACTGTATATACATACAAATACATACATATACACATATATATATACTGTATATATAAACACATATATATATATATACACACACATACATATTTATATATATATATATATATACTTATATTATTAGGGCTGTCGTCAAACGATTGAGATACTTAATCTCGGCTAATTACATTATATTGGTGTGATTAACCTTTAATTATTGACTATTTTAATGATTAATCATGATTTACAAATTTACTCAAATTTGACACAAAATAAATATTTTTCCATTCAAAGGCAGTGCTGACTTGACGGTTGCAGTTGCCCGTCATTCAAACATAGAAAGGGAAGGTAGAACTCGCAAGCAAAAACAATTGTTTAAGTTTAAATTACCTGCGTTAAAAAATGTACAGACACACACACACACACACACACACACACACACACACACACACACACACACACACACACAGTGTATATACACACACATACATATACAGTATATATATATATGCACACATAGATATACAGTTTGTGTGTATATATATATATATATATATATATATATATGTCCACATACATACTGTACATATATACATATATTTACATATACACATATATATACATATACATATACTGTACATATATATATATATATATATATTGTTATACACTTAACTATAGATAAAAAGCGCCGGCAATCTGTTCATCAGTATATGATTCAGTACATATACAAACAATATATATTTGCCGATGATATTTGATCATATTGTATGAGCGGAATCCAGACGCCACACATCCGTGTGTCATCATCTGTCCTTGGATGCTGAAAAATGTCACAGCGCGTTATTGACACAAAACAATGAAAAAGCCATAATGTCAACACATAGGAGTTATAATTCCATAAAGGAACGGCCGCTCTCCTCCTCCCTCGCTCACACTTCAAAAGTATTCTTTCCGTTGGATCGATGCAACATGTTTAGCCCTGGGTGAATAGCGCTTTCAAGATTATTGAATCATAAATGCAGCTGTGGTAAGTCGCATGTCCTTCTAACGTTATGCTGTACACCTACATGTATATATTAGTTGACTTATTTCATGTGGATTCAAGATGGATGGATTGTCAGACAGATGGAAAGAGTGAGAGAGAGTGAGAGAGAGAGAGAGAGAGAGTGAGAGAGAGAGACAGAGAGAGTAGGGGACAGGAAGGGGCAGGGGTTAGACGGAGGGGAAAACAGATGCTTGGCAATATTTTCATGTCCCCAGGGTCAGGGGACAGATTGGTCTCCATGGATACGGGATTACGGACGACAAAAATAATTCCGCCCTCAGGCCAGACAGTTTAAGAGCGCACGCTGCTCCGTTAGCCTGTTTGAGTATTCCACATGTGATGTGCACTTCACACACACACACACACACACACACACACACACACACACACAACACACACACACGTGAGTATTTGTGCTGGAGTGCTTAGGAGCACTTACATCCCTAGTTTGTTTGGCGAGGGTGATTCTGCATGCATACATATCATTAGCATACTGTATGTCTACATTTGCGTGTTTAGAAGCCTGTGGATTCCTTGTGTGCGTGCGTGCGTGTGCGTGTGTGCGTGCATCTCATCCTTTGCTTTTCCGAGCTGAACGACGACAAACAAATTTTACCGTTTCATCAGCCGGTCCTTGACCTGACGCCCTCCCCTGCGTCGCTCGCCGCGCCTTAAACCAACCGAATCAAAGGAACAAATCGTCGTACACAAATAACAAATACGACTCTTTTTACCGAGTGACCCGTTGAGAACCGAATCTGCAAAATAGGAAAGAGTCAACCCTTTCATCCCTACGTGTAGTCCTCGCTCTCAGAGTAAGGACTCGTTCTGCTGGAGCTGCTATTCGGGCTGGAACTGATGAATTTGATGAGTTCGTGCAGCCTTGCAATTTTGATCTTGCAACACAAAAGCCAGTTTCCGTAATTAGTTTTATGTGTATTTGAAACATGTTAACGGCAAACTAGTGGTTGGAAAACACTGCACTATGCATGATGTTGAGTATTCAGGGAATAGAGGTTCTTTCTAAGTGTACATTTAGGTACATTTATGTTTTTTCTTATATTGGTAATGTGCTTTCCATGTGTGTGTATCATTCCCTGCCTATTCCCAGATTCATTGACTCATTCTAGAACTTATTTGAAATAGTGTGTATATAGTGTATATTAAAATAGAATGGACTGCTCGCCACGCCACCCTGTCGGTCTGTCCGTGCAAACCGACACCAAAAAACCCATTTGTTTTGGGGTTTTCTTTCTTCGCTCTCTCACTCTCTACCGTGGAAGAAGCCGCCGTGGATGAAGGTGGTGAAGGTAGCGAGTCCACCCACTGAAGTCCTCGCCGCAGAAGCACTCTGTTCCAGTCACTCGTGAAAACACATGCGATTGCGTGAGCAAATGCATGCTCGTGGGCACGCGCGCGCGCAAACACACACACACATACATACACACACACACACACACACATACACACACACACGCACACACACACACGCACACACCCACACACCCACACACACTCCCATCTGTCAGCCAGAAGCACTCGAAATCCAGTTAGTCGAGTTTAGCGGTCAGCCCTGCCCAGTTAGAACACTCCGGTCTCTAGGTTCGGTGTAAGCAATTAAAATAACATTAATTCTGTGTAGGGAGAGAGTGGGTGTGTGTGTTTGAGAGTGTGTGTGTGTGTGTGTGTGTGTGTGTGTGTGTGTGTGTGTGTATGTGTATCTTTGTGTGTGTGTGTGTGTGACAGATTGATTTATAAATGCAAGTAGAGTGGATTGTAGACAGCGCTTTTAAGCGGTTCCAAAGTCAACTCTTTCACACACACACACACACACACACACACACACACACCCACATGTTAACAAATGAGCGTGTGGGTCCGTCTGCGTGTGTGTGTGTGTGTTCGCGTGTGTGTGTGTGTGTGTGTGTGTGTGTGTGTGTGTGTGTGTGCAGGCAGGCGGCAGGCCTCCTGCCATGCTGCAGATCAATAGTGTTTTAAAAGCATGGTTCTCAACGCTGGCAGGAGGGCCAGGTGAGTGCATGGAGAGTGCGCTCTAAAATGCCACCGGCCTAATTAAGGATTACTCCGAATAATGTCCTTTGGTTCGAAAAGGCATGGAACAGGGGCACCTCGGAGCGTGCACACACACACACACACACACACACACACACACACACACACTCTCTTGACGCAGAACTGCTCCCCAGTGAATCTTAAAGCCAGCTGTGAGTAACGGGGGCGAGAATGGAAAAAGAGCTGGAAAAGCTGTTGCCTTTATGTTGAGGATACGCAAATGTGAACCAATGCGAATTGTGGTCAAGTATGTTTATTGGGGGTGGTCAGAGAAAAAGTCATAATAGACAATATAATAGACACAATTAAAAACAACCCAATAACCCAATGACAGATAGACAGGCAGACAGACAGACAGACAGATAGATCATCTGGCGCTCAAATTGCTTATCTCTCCAAAAACGTGCAGAGAGGTGATCGTGGAAATCCGATTCACTCCCTGCACTGCGGCAATCATAGACACACATCAACAAGCTCCAAAAATGCAAAAAAAAAAGAAAAAACACACACACACACACATACAAACACACCTCCCATCCGGACAGACCTGGCCTTTTGATAGGCGTCGCCCATATTGACCGGTGCGTGCGGCGTGAAATCTCCCGATCCCTTTGTTTGGCAGGCGGCGGTCCCACACGGGGTTGGGGGGGGGGGTTTGGAAGATAAACAAATCAGGTGTCTCTCTATCCTTGCGGCTCAGCAAAGGGAGGATCGTATGGATTAAAATGACAACAGATACAGGTCCAGCGGGTTCACATTACCTCTCCTCACACTCTTTGTTGGACAGGCCAATCCCACGTGTCCCTGTTTGATCCATCAAGCAGATGGATGGATCTGTTATTGGACTTTTTTTGTTTGTATTGAAATGATAGCAAATGTGATGGGACCATTGGATTTGGATGCGGTTTTCAGGCCATAATAGGGAAACAAATATCACTTTTATGTCTTCGGCTACAGGAGTTGAACGATCATCGGCGGATGGGTTGGCCAGAAGCTAGAACGATCGTCCGGGGTTTGAGCGAGGGACATAATAACCCTGTTACCTCTGCGTATCAAGCTACGTGATGTTTTCTCAGGGATCGGGACTTCATCATAGACAGTCATTTCCGCATGATGAATGTTTTTGTCTCAAAATCAGTCCGACCGACTGAACACGGCCCCAGATGATAACGTATTTTTATATGTATTTTTGTATGTATTTTTGTATGTTTTTTTGTACGTATTTTTATATGTATTTTTATATGTGTCTTTCAGTTTGATTAGATAGACTAAATAGGTGCTTTATTCATCCCCGGGGACAAATTTAGGTACAGTAATGGAGCAGCACACATTGAAAAGAAAGAACAATCCTAATTTGAACATAAAATTATAAATAACCAATATTATAATAAATAAATATTTTCAACAAGTAAAATAAATACAATATAAATATAAGTAATATAATACAAGTATAAATAAAATTAATAAATAAATAAATAAATACAATTAATTATATAAAAGGGGAGGAACGCACATACTCACAGCTTCCCCAAGCTGTTGCTTGTCATTGGGCTTGCTTGGCTTTGTGATGTGGCTTGGCTTGGGACATTAATAATTGATGACTCCAGACAGCAAGGCTGCTTGCACGATTGCGTGTGTGTGTGTGTGTGTGCATGTGGTTGCTGTGTCATACAGTGTCCCAGGGGAAATCTGCGTCGCCATATCAGTGCTACCCCCCCCGACCCCCACCCCCCATATCACACAGACACACACACACACACACACACACACACACACACACACACACACACACACACACACACACACACAATACTAACCATTTGCACAGCACAGTGAACTCACAGGGCTCCTACCTGCACAGGGACATGTAAGCCATCGCTTCCCCTATGGAGTGTGTGTGGAGGAGCCATCGCATGCTCCACCTCGTTTCTGCTCCATTTGAACCGTGCTCCGGAGAGTCATGAACTTACACATGTTTTTTTGTTTGTTTGTTTGTTTGTTTGTTTGTTTACCAATATGACATCGACATAACACCATAATAATTGTACAAAGTATGTGGGATATTGCTTTATACACATATTTGGGGTGTCACGATTCTCCAGATCCACAATTCAATTTGGCTTTCGATTTTAAGATCATGATCCTATTTTCGATTTAAACATCTTTTTCAGCACTGACTGCTATGCTATAGTTATACTATCCAGTCTTTATTTATAAAGGAAAACACTTGTTTCTCAATAAGTAGCTTTTATTGGAATAATAACAAAAATAGGATAATATCTTAATAACACACCTAAACAGTTAAGAGCTTTATTAAAACTAGACTTTAGAATAATAAACAATAAGTTACTTATTACACTACTTTTAAGTTACTTACTAAAATAAGTGCAGAAAAACTGATGGTATTTTTTGCCAGAGGGGAACACTGGTAGTAAAATGAAAATTATCACCTGTGTCTTGTCTTCTACATGTACTAAACTGCAATCAGCTAGGTTGTCAATGTTCCCCTTATGCCCCAGCACACACTGCATTTGTTTACCGGTGGATTTTGACCATCCCAATATGCCCACCATGTTGGACAATATTACCCACAAACATATGGGGAGAATAGTGAAACTGCTTGTGATTCCTAAGTTCCAACTCGAAAACTAATTTTAATCGATTTTCGATTTAGAATCGGAATCATGACACCTCTAATACGTATGATATGAACAATTTTGAAACAATATGTACAATATGTACAAAGAGCATATAAATGTTCAACATTATTTACTCACAGTACACTCCATAAACATGACGTCAATGCAGTACATTTTGGAAGAAACTATCAGAACGTCTAAAAAGTATTCCTTCAACATGTGATCCAATAATCCCCAAAAATGATCTGACAATCAGACAAATATTGGAGTGCATAGTAATACTGGCAACGCTGAGCACAATGTCTGTATTACAACATTAACTACCAATCAAGTTAACAGTTCTCAATAACAATGACAAGCTCGACTCTTTTGAGATTCAACTCTTAATGATTAAAATATTCGTTCAATATTCGTTCAGTGCTCTTTGTTCATTTGAGACAGTCGGGGAAACAGGAGTCAGAAGAGTCGTTTTGGCTCTGAGTTGTGAACGGAATTCTCAAAAGAGTCATTACATTTTTTCCAAATTATATAATTTACTCATAAAAACCCAAATCTCTGAAAAGAGCCAACCATTTCACTGTCAGGCACCCGCCACTGTGGACCCAGCGGCCCCAAACTTTGCACTGATCCCGTGGGGGACCCAGGCCACTGTCCGCCCTGATGGGTGGCTCGTGACTCTGCTCTTTTCATCCGCGAATCAGGAGTCCAGTCTTTGTGAATGACTGTCCGGCTGCAGTCACCAAGTTGCCAACGAACGACTCCTTTAGCATAGTGACTACAGACTTCCATGTCATTTATTAAAAGATTTGTTCGTAACCAACGAATCGTTCGCGCTTCTTACATCACCACTGGATGACGTTGGCCGTCCCTGCGTCATTTCGCCAACAACATTGCATATATTCTTAATTCTCCTTTGAGCATCGTCTTCCGATTGTTTTCTATCTATCATCCTATCTTTCCATTTTTTTTCCTTCAAGGCAGCGCAATCACATTATGTCTATTCGCAGCAACCGAGGATTCCGAGCGATGGATAGAAAGAGAGCGAAAGATAAAGGGAGAGAGGACAGCGCTAACACCCAAAGCCACCAGACCCTGCATATCGTCTTGTATCATATCATTTCACATGCTTCTCGCCAAACATCTGCTTCAATCCGATAAAAAAAAAAAAGAAAAAGACTGTGTCCTAAAGCCTGGAATCCTGAGGCGTCTTGGGGGTTGGCCTCGGTGTTAGAAACCTGAAAAAAAGGGACAGTGTGGCTGGGCTTACGTCAGAACAATAGAAGGGATATATGAACACATATCTCGAGTGTGTTCACCAGAACGACCCCATATAAACGACTCGAATTGAACTCAGAAAGAAAGAGTTCGATATTTTTCTGCTAAACGTAACATTTTTACTGTATACGACCATAGTATCCTTGAAATTTGGTGAAGTGCTTCGAATGGACTGGTTTCACAGATAGGGGGCTCTAAATTTATGAGGGCACTTTTACACCCCAGGATCCATGATTGTTTATGGATGGTGTTGTTTTTATACTCCTTATTTCAGAATGACATAATAAGGTTGCAATAACTCTGTCCTGTGGACGACCTGTAGGATGACACAGGATGAGGACACAGGACCAGGACAGGATGATACGGAGTATTTTGTTGTACATAACCACCACCAATCCCCCTCTTTAAGCTATTTATCATGTTTGGTCTATAAACAACTGATCACTACTCCAAGAGGGGGAGAATTACCATGGTGAGACAAATAAACATAGAACCAAACAACCACATGTACATGGAGAAACATAAACATAGAACCAAACAACAATAAGTATCGAAAAAATAAAGTTATTTAGTCCAGGAACAGTTTTCCTGCTATAACTCTTCTTGTTGTAGTTATAGCAGTCAATGAGGAAGAAAAGGAGAGAGATGCAACCAGGAGGGTGTTGGGGTGCGTCAAAGCAGGTGCTGGTGGTGTGTGTATGCCTGTGATGAGACCGCCTGTATTTGTGTGTGTGCGTGCGTGTGTGCGTTCGTGCGTGCGTGCGTGCATGTGTGTTTGAGTGAAGTGTCCACCGGTGAGTGTACGGCACTTCTAATTCTAGTCCTAATTGGTTCTGGTGTATAAGGTCAGCATTATATCGCAGCACCTCCAAGCAGCGGAAAAGGCCCCGAACACCCCACCTTGCAGCCACAGAAGACCCCTCAGCCCCCATTAAAGCCGGAATCCCGCGGTGCAACACCCAAGCCCGGCACCGAGGAGCTTAACCCAGCACGGGGAGACCCTGCATCCCTGAGGCGCACACATACAGTACAACCCACCACCACGTCCAGGCACAAGACTCAGCGCAGCCGCAGAAGGGACGCCAGGCACGGACCGCAGGCCTTAAGGCTCGTCCCCCGCCAACTGACCGACACCCCCCAAGGCTCCCATTACAGCCAATAATACTACTCATCGGCTCCCCTCGAGAAAGTCGCAAAAGGGTGCCTACGTTTTTCCGAGCCTCCTCTGCCCACGCCCGACGTCTCCTCGCCTAACCCTAATTAGCAGCAGCGAGCCACATGCGTCCGTTCGTCTGACAAATAGCCATGTTGATCCGTCTCGCTGACGGGCTGTCATCAGCTGCAACGCCCAGGGGTTCCCGCAGAGTAGACAAAAAAAAGATAAATAAAGAACCACTAAATAATACAGAAAAAACAATTATAAATAAATAAAGAAAAAAACAACAAAAAATGCATTGAAAAGTCAAACGCAGCCATCGGAGTGAGAAAGAAAGTGTGAGGGACGGTGAGGGAGGAGGAGACAGGTGTCAAGGAATGACAAACCGCGACGGAGACGAAGAGAGACACGTCAGAGATTAACAAGACCGCTCCGCCCGACGGTAAACACACACACACACACACACACACACAAACACACAAACACACACAACATGAGGTAGGTGTAATTGCAATACCCCCCCACCGCACCCGTGGCCACATTTTCAAGTCCAGAGATAGAGTGTAATTAAGTCACGTTCATGCATCTTTCATGAGCTTGGGCCCTGAGACCATGGGCGTCCCCCCAGAGCGTCCCCCTGACGAACCTTTAGCCCCCCTGCCAGAGCAGCACATCTGGGGACTGGGGGGAATGTTTTTTTGACGCTGGCTATCTGATTACCACCACAGCCCCCCGGGGTAATTCCATACGCATTCAGCGCTCGAAGTCAGTCTGAGTGTGTGTGTGTGTGTGTGTGTGTGCGTGTGTGTGTGTATGTGTGTGTGTCTGTGTGTGTGGTTGGTAAGTGTCTAGTGGTCTGTGAAATGTATGTTAAATATGTCATTAATAAGATTCATCCTGTGATGTGACATTTTTAGCTTGTATTTCCCTGGAAAAGGGCCGCCTTGCGAGGCCGTCTCTGATCAGACTTCCTGGACAGAATTGGCTTGAAAATGGCCGTTCCAACAGTTAGTAAGGCAACAGGCAGCTGGCAATTGAGCGGGCGGCCTCCTAATTGTCTTAATACGGCCACGAGTGCCTTTCCAATTCCTCTCTGGAGGGCGGGGGGAGGCTGCCCAGTTATGGCCCGCTGTGCCAACAGAGTACCCAAATGTCCAAAACATAAAAAGAGATTTGAAAAATGTGCCCCTTAAAAAATTGCAAGAAGGTATTGATTAATCATTTATCCCTGAATATAACCATGAGTATTATTCATAAAAATATGCATAGCTTTATAAAAAATATATTTTCATTATTATTATTATTATTGTCATTATTATTATTATTATCATTATTATCATTATTATTATTATTATTTCATTTATTTATTTATTTATTTATTTATTTATTTTTTATATTAGGGGTCCAGCCCATAGGGCTGTAATTAAGTCATAGGAAAATTCTCGGTATTTTGAAATCTTAAACTATTTGGAACACAGAACCTACAAACACTGTTGTGTTTTGTTTGAACCACTATGTCACCAACACCTTGTAGTTGAAGTTTCATCCAAATCGATTCACATTTGGAGCAGAAATTTGCGACCAAATTCATCGATATAACAGACGCGGTACGATGCATTTCACCCCGAAATATGTCCAACCCAGCTAAAAGTATCTGGAACACAATAATGACAGAACCTACGAACATGGTTAAGGTGCTGTTGAAACCAATATGTCACAAGCATCTTGTGGTTCAAGTTTCATCCAAATTGATGCGCATACGGAGCAGATATTAGTGAAAAACCGAACAACTTTGACCCCAAATATTCAGCTTGTCTTGCTTTACTGACATGCCACAATTCTTAAAGAAAATGAACAAGATGAGATTTACAGTAAGACGCTTTATGATGTCATCATACTATTTACCATAAATGTACAGATTCCGATTCAGAATGTCCAGTCTGCAATGTAATGTATAAAGTATGCAGACCTGTTTACTGGCTGTATTGGTATAGATCACGATGACTCTGCATCGTATAATGATGCCAGTTGATAGAGTACTTAAGAAATCACCGTTCAATTATGATGATGCATGTTTATTAACTATTTTGAGTAATACATGTGCAACTATCAAGCAGGGATCGTGGTATGCAATTGTTGATTCACACGCAAGGATCCTAACAGAGATGAATGAGTATGACTCACTGAGTAGTTCTGTCGCTTACAACAACAACATTGAATCTGTCTGTTCTGTAATACTAATATTTCATTCTGCCAAACTCAACCGGTTCGTCTCTTGAGCGGTCGAAAAAAAAACGGAAAATTGTAGAATCCGGAGAACTGTAATATGTATCTAAGACGACTAAACTGGACCCTGTGTATTGCTGCCTGCAGCTATATTCATTATTATTATTATTATTATTATTATTAGTATTATTATTCCTTACATTAATACAAATACAATTTTCAGAATGTTTTATGTTTTTGGCAAATATATATACATAATTGAGTATATAATATCATATCTTTTTTATTATAATAATCACCATAATAAATTAATAAATAAATGTACAATGATAATCTCATTACTGAGCTAAATACAAGGCTAAAAACCTACGGCTAAATACTAATACAAAGTATTGTCAGAGTTCAACAAACAGCAATTTTGAAACACTTCAAAAGCATTTCACAGCTGTCAATCATTTTACGTAAAATAAATAAATAAATAAATAAATAGTGAAATTGCGTTGTTGATGTTGGGGGTGCGACCGAAACAGCAAATAATAGCCATAGCTGGAATATGATAATACAATGGAAAAAAATATCTATGCAGATACAAATGCAGATACAAATTTGAAAAGAAAAAGAAAAAGAAAAAAGTGAAAGAAAGAAAGAAAAAAAGATATCGAAGCTGTGATGATTCAAAGAGCTTACATCATCACTATGCACTTTTGGCCTGCATAACCAAATCAAAGCCCACTAGCTGCTCCCTTGACCTCATATCCACTCCCCTGTTGAAAAACTGCTCACCAACCCTGGTTCAATTCTTCACCAAATCACTTCAGAGTGGAGAGCTTCCCATCCATTTTAAAACAGCCAACTCTTAAAGAAACCAAATCTGGACCGAGAACTCCTACAGAACAACTACAGACCAATTTCAGAGAGAAAGTCGTGGCCCCGCAGCTCCAGTTCCATCTTTCAGATAATCAACTTCATGAAGCCCTCCAATCTGGCTGCTGGCCTGCACACAGCGCCGAAACGTCCCTGATAAAGGTTGTCAACGACCTGTTGATGGCAGCCCACTCTGGGTACCCCAGCATCCCGGTCCTACATGATCTGAGCCCGGAAGACTGCGGACCACTGCATCCTCCTCCCCCGCCTCAAGACCTACACCATGGTCACTGACACAGCCCTAAAGTGGTTCACCTCCCACCCCCCAACCGGAGATATCACGTCACTGGGGGGTTCTAGGACACATGCAGTGTCCCACAGGGGTCAGTGCTTCGGCCCGTCCTGTTTTTAATCTACTTAATCCCATCATCAGAGAACACACCATCAACTTTCACTGCTCTGTTCACGACACCCAGGTCTACATTGAAACCCAATCCCACCAACACAATCTCCACCCTCAACACCTGCCTGGAGGACATCCACTCCTGGATGAAAAACAACTACCCCCAGCTCAACAGCAGCAAGACGGAGGGAATCCTGATGGGCACCGCCAACGCTGACACCAGCATTGGAACCTCCCTCTGTTGTCACCAACCTTGCTTGGCTCGACGCCACACTCGTCATTCCAAGCCCATATCAAACCCACTTGCAAGATTTCCTTTTTTTTACCTTGAAAATAAAGCCAGACTGAAGCCACTTTCACAATCACTTTCAAAAGACGACCAAAAAAGCTGGTCCATGCACTGATCTTCTCCCGAATTGATTATGGCAATGCCTTTCTCTCCGGGCTTCCAGACAAATCTATCAACCGCCTACAACTTGTTCAGAGCAGCGTCCCCAGTGTGCGGTCAGCACACATAACCCCCATACTCCCCCAACTACACTGGCTCCCAGGCCACTACAGGATCCATTTCAAGGTCCTCCTCCTGACCTATAAAGCCTGAAATGGCCAAACCCCCAGTTACCTCCGTGACCTCTTCACCACCCACAATCCATCAACGCACCCTCCACTCTAGCCACTGCCCACTGCTCCACATCCCCCCCACATGTCTCCGGACGAGGAGTCCGATGCTCTTTCTCCCCACGCCGCTGGAACTCCCTCCCAGACTATCTCAGAACTCTCCCTTCCATCGAGATTTTTTAAACGGGCCTTAAAACCCTTTTTTATCGCCAGGCCTTCTTTTAAGCCTCGTATAGCGGCCCACCCTTATTTTATAGCAGCCCACCTTTGTTTTAATCCCCTTTTTACTTAATTTCATTCTATTCCTATTTTATATTTTGAGGAGCAGGAGCAGATGAGGAGCGCTATACAAACTCAATTTATTATTATTATTATTATTATTACTATTATTATTTTATTATTATTATTATTATAGACACAAACAGCAGGTGTGTCCAGGAAGCAGAACAGTGAGGCACATCTGCACCTAATTAACCCTATTTTTGTCATTTTCTTCAGGTAGACGCTCGCAATAGGAGTCAAGCTGCTGTCGAAATGGCATCTTCAAAGTGCTCCTCATTTATGTAACAGACTGATCGGGGCCGATCCCTCGAGGGCCAGTCCAAAAAATTTAAGTTTTGTCTATAAAGCCAATTTTCATCACGAAGCAGCGTATTCCAAGCCTATTTTTTTTTGAAAATAAACGGTGAAACACAGATGAAAGTATGACCCAGTTCTGCGCTCTCTCTGTCACAGATGCGTACGCTCTCGTACAGACAGTCAAATAAGATAAAAACAGGTATGAATAAATAATACGACTAATAATACAGGTACTGTGGATGAAACAAACAAAAAATATATATATTTACAACAGTTAAGAGCTACAAAACTTGCAGAGATGACAAGTATGTATAGCTCAATAAGCCGCTTCGGTTTGTGTTTGAGTTTGAACGTGGTTTTATATGTGAGCCCCGGGCTGGCTCGCATAAAAATATATTTTTGCCTCTACGGTACATATCATGCAAAACTCACTTTTTCAGCGTTGTGCACATACATTTGGGCGTCTGATGGGCCTACTTACACACAGGGTTACACACTGAGAAATAAGACAACTCATTCCGTTTATTGTGAGCTGTCTATTTAAGAAAACGTGGGGTGAAATACGTCGTTCACATTCGTGTCACATTCCTACCTCTCGTCGAGACACAGGAGAAGTTGAACCGCCCCCCATCTGAGTAACTCAACAAACAAATCTTTTCAAAGAAAGAGGAAATAATAAATGTCCGTGAAGAAACTGCAGACGTTGTGGGAAATGTAAGTATTTAAAAAAAAATGTGGCTCTTCTCTCTAAAAAAAAAAAAGAAAAAGCATGTGGTACTGTAGGCTGCGGCATGCGATCCGCTCTGCCTTCCTCCAAACAGAACCAATACAATTTTTGTGTTTTTATTCTAGATGTATTTATTTTATTTATTTATTATATTTTATTTTATTTTCTGACCTTTACATGAAAAAAAAAAATCTCTGCGTCTGAGAGTCCAGGTGTGGTGTCCGTGCCTCCCACAAGCGGCAACGGACGTCGGAACTAACTTTTAAATGGAGGCCTTCTAATATGTGATCTAATATGAGTGAAGATACAGCAGCCAGATTGCTTATTTCTAGACTGAAATTTGTTCAGAAACAGATTTTTGTGGAATGATAAGGTGAAAGCAGTGAAAGTTCCAGAGTAAATATGACAAAACCTGGAAGCCATGCTCAAACGCCATTGGCTCAGGGAACCCAGAATTTGTGGTCAAACCCCACTGGCTCATAGACCTCAGGGCCTGTGGAGGGTGGCTCCTCCCCCTGAAACAGCCCGTTTTGGAACAAGATGGTATAGAGTTATGTTAGAGTGCCTAGAATGCATAGTCTGAGTGGTATTTTCAGCAAAATAAATAAAAAACATGTTTTGGGGACCTCAGAGACCCATATTAACTTGTGTTATAAGCAGCATAATAGGTCCTATAATAGGTAGACAATTGGGAAAAATGCATTCGGCCCAAACAAGAAGGTTACAGACCAGGTAAAGACAGACAGACAAACAGACAGACAGATAGACGTATAGATAGATAGATAGATAGATAGATAGATAGATAGATGCTATTAGCAGGCCGAAGAAGTAATGACCACTCAGACAGACAGACACAAATAACTCTTAATCTACAAAGTAACAGCAAACAAGAAAAAAATAAACGAGAATAATGCGGCAATTTTGGCAAAGTACACAAACCTTAACACTTGACACTACAAATGGATACGTTTGTCACGTACAATAAACCTAAGAAGTTGAAAATAAAGTAAAATAAAAATGACCTTAAGATGAATAATGAACAGTAGAAATTTGGTAAGAAATGCTTGACCTAAGGATGAACATTAAATATAAAACCATAAATTGACAAATTAGAATAAACATGAAATTTTGATTAAAATCAAGTCCATTAAACTAGAAGTTAACCAGAAGGCTAAGAGATAGGTCAATTTGCCAGTATACAATTAACCCAAAATATTAACAATAAAGATAACAATAAAAATAGTACAAACAAAACAACGTAGCAGTGAAATAAGACTCTCATTAACAATAACTTTAAAAATAAATATGTGATAGTGGCTTTTCCAGCGGATTTAATGAAGCGCACTCTACTATATATATACTGTATGTGATAGCGGCTTTAGATATGTGATAGCGGCTTTTCCAATGGGATTTGATGAAAGGGTTATTTGGTGCAATATATACACAGAGGCTACTTGTGGTCCAGCATTACCAGGCTTAAACATCCTCTTAGCTGACCGGGGAAATGGACCATTGTGGCAGGAGAGATACGGCTGGCCAGACCGCTTAATGGAACCGCTGAAAAGGGAGAAAAAAAACAAAAAAACCCTTGGTTCACCTTGAGGGGACTTGTCGGAATTCACACCGTGGAAACACTGGTTCATTACAGGGGAGGAAGGAGGGAATTGTCTTGAGATGTACTTTGATTTGGAGTGTGTCCTTCGTACGGAGCCCACTCCAACACGGCGTCCGTCTCTGGAGGCCTGAGGCCGGCAGAGCGCTTCCCATGGGAAAGGTCTGAATTAATGAAAAAAACCCTCAGTAAGCGCGGATGAAGCCAAAAGAGCTCATTTGCGGAAGTGTTGATAAAAGAGTCGACAAAACCCAAACGCCTTCCTCGGTATAACATCTAAACACCGTCTGACGATATTGCCCAATAGGTTTTTTTTCGAAAAGGAGATTTGACTTTCTTTCAAGGCTTGGAGGAGTGGTAAGTTGCTCAGTAGTCAAGCGTTCATCGAGGTTGCGCGACATATCAAATGGAAATGACCGAAATGAGTTGGAAACTAGAGAAGACGGGAATCAACATTTGAATACGGCGTCGACCGAGACGTGGGAAACCTACCCGAGGAAGGAAGGAAATGTCACGAGACTGGAAAATTCTACATTGACATTCGTAAGAAATACTAAAAGTGAGGTTGTCCCAGTGAGTTTGACCATAACCACAGCTGGATTCATTTTGTTCATTGCGTTCCTTATAAAAGTACCCATAAAATCAAGAGATTGATTCAAAGCCAAAAATAAAAGTTAAATGGATTTTTTTGTTTTTTTTATGTAATTAGTTTGTTGGAAGTATCCCACTTGACTTCAATATATATTTAGTTAAAAGAAAAGAATTATAATTACATATATATATATATATATATATATTTGTATAATAATGATAAGCATTGTTTATACCAAGGTCCCTGGAAAAGAGAGGCCTAATTTGGAATGCCTCATATTTAATTTTAAGGAGAAGGTTTAAGGAGGAGATGCTTTCGCAATTGCAATTTACTTAATGTCCACAGTCTTTTCTTCCAAGTAATTTAAGGGACCGACATCAAATTCATTGCATGATACAGTGGCTCCGGTCAAACAGATTCTCGACGGCTGTATATTTTTCATTACCTGAATGGGATGTCACCCGTTTTGTTTTTGTGCCCACTCGGCTCCATACCTATTCGGCCATGATTTCTGCAATAGCTTTGGAAATGCACTTTGCCACGGGGCTGATTTGTTACGAAATAGCTTTTCAACCGTGGCGCACCTCTGATAAAGACCTGTGAGGTGTAAGCGCTTATGCTTCTGCTGCTGGCGCGCGGCTTCATTTAAATCACTGTCTTGAGTCGGAAAAAAAAAACAACAACGGTGTTTGTCAACTTTTATATACCGTGGGTTACCGAGGGAACGGGTGAGGGAATTCACGATGACGTCACAGACCACACATGAAAAAACAATCCGAGTCCTGGGAAATTATGACTGGTTTACTGCAAAAGGAATTGAAAGAAAGTTGTTTTTCAAGAATGGGAAGGATTATATTCTACCACTACTCTGCCTCTACTATACCTATACACTACTATCCCTCTACTCAACCTACACTCTTGTCTAACTCCTTCCACTCTATCACTACTCTCCCTCTAGTCCACCACTACTACACCTCTACTCTACCACTACTATCAGTGCTAATTTTGGCAGCTATTGAGAATGTAGTCTCATGATATGTTTCAGGGAGAAGTGAAATTTCTTGCTTCTGGTGTTTACTTGTCGTCTTTTCTTGGGTGATGTTTACGGAAGTGACATTACCTCGTTCGAGTCGATGAACTTTAGAACCGTTGTTATCAAAACGGTCTCACATTCGTGACCTCACACGGAATACCGAAGGATTATCTTGATCTGCATGTGTGTGTGTCAAAGGAACCGTGAGATTGTCGCTCTTGCTGTTGTTCTGAGTTCAACTATGGGTGAGTAACTCAAAAACACAAGGAACATATACGCAATTGGGGGAAGGTATCATGCATTTTGAATGTCTGACAGCCCACCACTAACGATTAAGTCCTGTCACCGAAAACAAAACATACATTTTGTCACATCTTTTTTTGGCTGGTCAACGTCTCGTCTTAGTCATGGCAAAAAAGGATTTTTCGTAATAGATTTTTCGTTAACGAAATTGCTATACCTCTACGCCAGCTCCACTCTAATCTACTCTCCATCTACTATATCTCCCTCTACTTTACCTCTAATCCACCTCCTTCTACTCTGCCTCTACTATGCCTCTACTCTACAGCCTCTCTATTCTACCGCCACTCTACTTCTACGACTACATATCTCCCTATAACCTACCTGTAGTCTACCTCCCTCTTCTTTTCTTCGACTCTACTCTTCCTCTCTCTACTCTGTAGGGAACCGATGAGGGAAGCTCTGGTTTGCAAGAATATTTTGACAAAAACATGCGCAAATTACTGTTTGAATCGTCGATTCATAGGTACGTCAGACGTTATACGACAATAACTTTTCCTACGCTGTTTTACCTTCATCTTGTTTGCGTCATTGGCGTCGATTGTGACTGTGAAGTTTGACGGCCGTGTCTCTCCTCGCATAACGCTTGGTTCCTTGGGGCCGATTAGATTCTGGTTGGGATCCGAGCCAGTTTTGGCCCTAATAGATCCCGGTCTGGATCAACCGCAACCATCGCACCGAATCAGTTTGCAAGGAGGGTCTTGAGGACACCGTCACCGTCCTACCACCACCACCTAGGCGTGCTGTACGAGATCTAACATCCACACACTTAGGGTTGTCGTCGCCGTCGTCGTCGCCGTCGTCATCGCTGTCGTCGCCGTCGTCGGCAAGGTTCAGGTCGGTTCAGGTAAACAGAGATGGAAGAACCAGGGCGGCGTATAGAGGGAGAAGGAGAATCAGCACCGCGTTGCACGTCGCCGGCGGCCTCTCGGCATGCATGGCCGGCTAGACCGCAAGAGCGCTGGTAGGGTGAAGAAGCAGGCAGGCAACAAAGTGGAGGGAAGGATGGGGTGGGGTTGGGGATGGAGGGGTGGCAGCTGGAGGCGAGGCGCTCATCTGTGCTGCACACACAGGGAAGGTGCAAGCCGATATGTCAGCCAGCAAAAAAATTACACTTGGATGCAACCGTGGTGGTGCGGGGGGGGGGGGTGTCGTCACCTATCCTGAGGCAACTGTCACCTTCATTTGGTTAACTTGGTTGCACACACGCACACACAGACACACAAGAGTCGTAAACTCAAGCACGCACCAATATACACACACACCGATTTAACGCGGCGGCGCATGCTCCAATAGGCGCTCGCATTCAATGTCAACTGAGGAGGGAAATCAAACTGCCCCCCCCCCCCCAACAGGGAAGTGCAGAGTGTACGTAAACAGGCGACACACAAACACACACACACATACACACACACTTCAACGTGGCACAGATTAGAGATGTCCTCTGTAGATTTTGTTGAAGTTAAAACAATGGTACTCTACCCACCCATGCATCTGCTCTAATTAGCTGTCTCCTAACAACATGTTTGTGTGTTTGTTTGTTTGTGTGTGTGCGCGCTCACAGACACACACACACACACACACACACACACACACACGCACGCACCAGGGAGCACAAGTCTGGCAGGTTGAGTGGAGCGTGTTGTAGTGATTTGTAACCCCTTAAGTAACGTCTGCTGCCTCGCCAATTTCAATTTGCACCCTGTCTAACGAGCTAACCCCACCCCACCCCCACCCCCACTCAGCCCCCCACCACCACCACCAACCCCCAGGGCCCCCGTGCACCGCCCACCACGTCCCTCGCCGGCGTTCTTACTTTTTTTCCCCGACTCAACCACCTCATCACCCACCGTACCGACCCCCTCACGCATTCCCTGTTTTTGTGGCTTTTGTGACAGCCGCTCCCCAAGCAGCAGTGGTGGTGGCGGCGGCGGGCGGCATCGTGGGCGGAGTCACGCTTTGTCACCACTACATGAAAAAGAGAGAGAGAGAGAGAGAGAGAGAGAGAGAGAGAGAGAGAGAGAGGATAGAGAACAGTGATACAGGTTTCTTACAGCAATCAAATGAGATGAGTATCTGTTGATCTTGTCTTAATGCTTTGGTAATATTGTCTCTTGAATTAGCAGGCCAATAAAGCTTTTTGAATTTGAATGCAGGAGAACAAAAGAGACAGAGAGAGAGAGAGCGAGAGAGAGACAGAAGGCCAAGCAAAGGGATGAATGCTGCGTGAAAGTTTTCTCCCTTTCTATACCACTGCCTGCCAGCCAATCGATCCATCCATCTATGCATCCATCCTTCAATCCATCAATGCATCTTTCCATCTATCATTTCAACCATCTATGACCCATCCATCTATCCATCCATCCATCCATATGTCATTCCTTCCATTTATCAAACCACCATCCATTCACCCACTTTTATTTCCATCCATCTATGCATCCATCCACCTATCCTTCCATCCATCCATCCATCCATCTATCACCCATCATCTATCAATTCATCTTTCCATCCATTCATGCATGCATCTATCCATCTGTCTTTACATCCATATTTTCATCCATCTATCCTTCCATCCATCCGTCAGTCAATCCCCGTAGTGTATCCACCCATCTTAAGATAAAGATAAAAATGCTTTATTAACGTGTGTTTTTGTAACTTATGTGTGTTTTGTCGTGTATGTCATTGCTGCTGCAACACTGGAATTTCCCTTTGAGGATTAATGATAAAGATAAAGATAAAGATACTTCATTAATCCTCAAAGGGAAATTCCAGATCTATTCATCCTTCCATTCATCCATGCATCTTTCAATCCCTCCATCCAGCCGCCTATCCATATATCCATAAACTATTTATCCTTCCATTCATCTTTTCATTTTTCCGTCCATTTATCCATCATTCATGCATCTTTCAATCCATCCCTCCATCTATTTATCCGCCTATCGATATATCCACCATCTATTTACCCTTCCATCCATCTATTCATCTTTCGATCTACTTATCCATGCTGGTATTTGTCCCGTCTCGCTTGCGTGCTTTGCGGTTTTTTTTCTTTTGCTGCCAGCTCGCTGTCGCTCCTTTTTTATATTCCTTTTCGGCGGAAGGAAGGTGCGCCAATACCAATAATAGGAGCTAGATCCGCTGTGACACGGGTGAAATCTAGCAGATAATGAGCGGAGCGCCATCCCGCCTTCCCTCCGACCTTTTGATCCCACCGGCCTCTACTAATTGTGCCTTTTATATTTGTATTATCTTTTGTCCAAAAATGTGCCATCGATCCCACGATTCCCAATCACGTCCTTACTTACTCGAGCGGGGGCACGCCGGACATGAAAGAGTCTCCCGGAGGGCTTGGTGAGGGTCGGGGGTCGCAGCGGGTCAAGCGAGGTTTCAAAGGCCCTGCAGGCAAATTTGCCCTCTAGCTCACACACAGAACACAGATGTAGAGCTGTAGATCTATAGAACGCATATGGTGGCAGGGGACTACATAGTTTCAGGGATGAAACATGGAAAGTGGAAGGTATCCACACATGGGTAACTTTTTAACCTATATTATTGTTTCATATACACACACACACACACACACACACACACACACACACACACACACACACACACACACACGCACCACTATAATTTTTTTACTTTAAAATGATTTATTTATTTTTTGTAAGAAGACATAGCAGTACTAATCATTTTAGTAGTTAATATTATATGGTTAGTGATTGTATAATTAAACATTCGATTATTTATGATTATAATTATTATAATAATTATTTAGACACTGTTTAATTAACAAGAATGAAAAATTGAACCAATGTATTTGATTTCAATACACACATAAAAAATATAATTCCTTTGCATATGGGTGCAGGTCTCGTACGCATGTGTGACGAGCACATTCTTTATATGTTAATACTAAGCTACAGTCCAACTCCAGCATGTTTAGAACTCAAGGTTTTTTTTGTTTTTTTTTTACTCTGTGAGAATAGGGCAATTCCACATTCACCGCAATGCATTCATGATCAATTTTATTTCGGACCAAATTTCAACATGTACATGTCTTAAAACCCAGCTGGTCATCTCTGCAGTCTATTAGGCTGCTGTCGAGACCGACGTGTGGTCTTAATTGTCCTGTTTAAGCTCGCGCCTGGAGCCGCAAATCTTCCTCTTCCTCGTCTTCCTCTTCAGCGGCCTAAATGCTGGAAACAAAGGTGTTCCCTGTACGACCAGTGTCTCCCCCTGACTAACCTCTTTCACCTCTGACCTCTGAAAATTCGCTACGGCGTGTGTTCAATTGTCCAATCCAAAAAGCTGGAGAAACCACCGATGGGAGACTGGTCATGCGCTACAACCGTCCACCCCTACACCACCGCCACCACCACCACAACCACCAACCATCACTCCCCCACTTTCAAAAACAACCCTCCCTTATCCGGCTGATTAGGTTTCCTCTCGTTAACGTCGCGCCATGAATCTTTAGGAGGGGGTTGGGAGGTGGGAGGTGGGAGGTGGGGTCGGGGGGCAGTGATCTCTGTCCCGAGGGCGATGAAGTCCATTTGGTTCCGATCGGGAGGGGGGAGGAAGGGGGGTGGGGGTGCCGGGGGGGGGGGGGTGTAGCTCCATCCACCATCAGCATCCCCATGTAAATGTAGATTAAGCCACTCTCTTCCATCTAAGAGGTTTCGATTTTTGTGGTGGAGAGCATTTTGACAATGACTTACGAACGCCATAACTCGCAATGAGTCAAAGCACTAACAATGACTTTGTTTTTTCTCGGACCGAGTGGAAGAAATAACAATGGGACTATTGATATCTGCAGAATCTTTATATACACCCCTTATATCTGGAGATTCATTTATAGAATGTTTATATCTGCGGATTCTTTACATTTATTATTTATATGTGTAAACGCTTTGATTATTTATATGTGCAGATTATTTAATTATTTAGCAGATTCCTTTTATAGACTGTTTATATCTGCTGATTTCTTTATATAATATTTTAACACTAAATATAATATTAACCAACACCGTTCCATTGTATATACGTATCCACGATACATTTGAAAAATAATACAATAAAAAAAATATAAATAAATTACCTTATATGTAAATATACCTGTATATATAAGATATTTAAATCAAAAACCATATGTAAAAAAAAAAAGAAAAGAAAAAAGAAAAGAAAAGAAAAACAACAATTTCTGGTCAACTTATTGGTGAATTCTTTCTAGGCGTAGGAAGCATAATAATTCATCCCAAACTGCCCCCCCGGCTCTCACACTCTAATAACCAGCATGAAAACCAGCCAGGGCAGCTGCTCCTGTGTCGGCTTCTGTCTCGGTTAGTTCATGTCAAATGTACGGGAACGATAGAGAGGGAGAGAGAGAGAGAGACAGAGAGAGAGAGAGAGAGAGAGAGAGAGAACCCATTAGGTGTTAATGTCAGTAGCCTCTCCGTCCATCAGCCTTTTTTTGCAATATGATTACACGTGTCATTTTTAGACGTACAGCTTTTTCCCCCGTACATATCCGCATTGGGCATATATAGAAAATGCTAAACAGCTGATATATATATATATATATATATATATATATACACACACACAAATATATTCAAAAACACTTATTTTCAATGTCCAACATTAAATCTCCCCCTCAAGTGTTAACAAACCCACCGGATCCCAACAGACGGTCCTAACAGGATTTTCTGAAATGGCTGCTCTCCCGGTAATGAAATGCACATCACGGCAGCTGGTTGTGGCCCTGGGCAAATGGAAAAACGTCAACAAGGATGTTTTGGAGAAGTCCCTCGCACTCTTTAAGTGGGTTAGCTACACTAGCCATGCCACGCCACACACGGAGCCATCACTGCGGAGGAAAGTCCCAGAACGAGGTCCCAGGCTGGATTTTCAGGGGCGAGCCAGGTTCAAACCACATGCGCAGTTGGGATCTGAGTATCTTCAGACGCGTTCTCGGTCTGGACGGCCGAGCCCGTGGTCCGAAGATGAACACCGTAGGTTCACGCTCAAGGGTATTTTCTTGAAGCGTTGAAGGGCTGGGAGGTGGTGTCGGGGTAGCCAGGCTCCAGCCGCCCAGCGCTTTTTTAAGCCTCCAGTATCCATCCAACAGACTTGCCACCTGATCCTGGATCCGACTGGTCGGTAAGCACAGGGGTTCCGAAACTTCTTACGCAAGGCCCCCTTGGTCGACAAAGTTCTGGCTGAAGACCAGCCATTGCCCCCACCAGAACGATCTTAAGACATGGACCCCATCTGCCTCCAATAAACCACCATTCTAACCTTGCTAACAACAAGGAAACGTGACTATCATTAATGAGCTTGAGTGAAAATACAAATGTTAAATACGTTTGCAGTGGACTCCCGGCAATTCCCTCAAACAATAGCTTACCTTCCTAGCTAGCCAATTCATAGGAAGCTTAGAAATGTTTAAATGGCGGGAATGTCTGTGTATTCACCTAACAGTCAGCCCAACCAACTTTTCCATGGGAACTATGTCATTTCTCTACAGCTGTGGGCTGCGGTTGACCTCTTAAGTGTTTCTGCAAATGTTGAGCCCTTACTTTTTGAATCCAATCTACATACATTGTTCTGGAAAAAGACAGCACATTCAATGTGTCGTCTTTTTCCAGAACAATGTATGTCCAAATTGGACCAAATTTTGGTCTTTCTTGCCAGGAGTACTGGCATGTTCACACTACACAACTTTCCGTCTTATCAGGAATCTTGCAGTTTTGTGGTTTGCACACTACATGACTGATGGGCGACAGGGGGTGACACATCACAAGATCTTTCACCGGGAGGAATCCCGACGAGTTTGACTGTCTCCAAACTACATTTGTCACGAAAACAAACACGAGGAGCACCAGAAATTACGTGAAACCATGGGCGGGACAGGATTTTTTTTTTTGTCAATATATTCTTGATCACTCTAAAGATAAATGAAATAAAATAAAAGCAGAATTTAAATAAGAAATATATTAAAAACCTAGAGAAGAAAAGTGAAATAGGTATGCTGTGTGTTTCTGGCTGCTGCTCCATGCACTCCCGTTTCTCCTTCTTGACCCCCCCACGGTCACCCCGTGTCTGCTCTCATTGGCTGTAGCTCGTCGGTGTCAGCGAGCGCTCGCTGAGCAGTCGGATCGGGTTGGAGCAGTTAACACCACAAGCCCGTCGCTCACGAAGCGTGCTATGATTTTCCTGTGATCTTGGGCTTTTGCTTGCCGATTTCCAAAAAACCTGTTGGCGAGCGGAAAATCAGGCCACAATCACGTAGTCTGAACTCGGCATGAATCGAAACAGGCAGCGGCACCGACCACCTATATCCAAAAAAAAAACGCTCATTTGAACTCTCAGTTGCAAGGGGACCTATAATGCAAAACTCACTTTTTCAGTGCTTGTGCACAAGCACTGCAAAAGTGAGTTTTGCATTATAGATCATAGGGTGGGATGGGCCTACTAACAGACAAATTGTGAAAAAAGACAATGCAGCAGTCCTTTTGCGAGCCGTCTTTTTTTCGAAAACATTTCCGAAAACTAAATTTCAGCTTCTCTGCCCCAATACACGTCACCAAGGGTATTATTCTAAAAGAGAACCGCCCCCCATCTGAGTAACTCCACCCACCGCTGGAGAAAAACATTCTAGAACGAGTGCCATCTTTTTCTCGCACCAGGTCGCATCAGGCCGAAGCTAAGAGCCAAGCATGGGAAGTGCTCGGTTGTTGGTTGCACGGATGAGCACAAAACGTTGCATTTGCCCCCGGCCTCAGAGACAGAAGAGAAGAGACAGAAGAGCTGAGTAGATCAAGTTTATTTTTGACGGCAATGTCTGAGCTACTGTTTGAAAAAAAACATGTACTGTACGTGAGTGCTCACCCACTTTCTGTCTGACTGCTTTACCACCCTGGGTCAGTACAATTTGGGACTGGCCAAGAATCTTAAGCTAAAGCAACACAAAAGCAACACCAACTGTCTGTGACAAAACGTTTAGGCAAAGGAAATGTAAGTCGTTTAAAAATAATTGTACGGTGTGTTTCTTTTGCCGTTACCGGCATTACTTTTTGCAGGATCCGCAATAACATTTATGGAAAATAATATAACTTTGACTAGCACCCAGCAGCTATCTTGCTTAGTCCATAAATACAGTAACTACACATTTGAGATGAAGTTGGTGTAACCTAACTGTTTTCTGCATGCATGTAGTGAAGAACATCACTACAGTTCCCTGCAACAAGGGATGTCGGTTGCCCGACCAACCCACCACCACAGAGGCACACAGTTGGCACACAATTGTCTTTGAGGACTCTTTAGTCTCACATGAGAAGTGAGGGTTTGTAGCCTTGAAGTATTACGACTAATTTATATAAAGTTTAACAATGAGCTGTTACAGCATTCAGTAGTTGTGCCTAGGCTGTAATATTGCTGTGCATGTGTCTTATGTGACATTGCTTGTGTTCCAATACAGTTCTGTTACAGCTGTCCAGACTACTGAGTCCTGCACAGACACTGGCGTTGGCACCCTGATCTACCCTTTCTAACATCCACACCAATGAAGCCACCGTCAAAGAGACGTCTTCAGCACCTGGAGGAGGGGAAGGACACATTTGAGGGCGGCTCTTTAATGACGGCTTCACGAGGGCTGGATGCTATCTATGACCCTGCAGACACTGTCACAGGTTTGACTGAGTCAACACACAACTGTCATGAGTTACTCAAATATCCTTGTGTATATACATAATCAGTTGCCTTCTTCCTGTATAATTCAATACAGTTACTTGTGATTTCCACATTTTGTCTGTGTGTATAAATCTTTCACTGATGAAGGGCTATTCTTTTAGTCTTTCCTGACAGTGGAATGGAGTCCACTTCAGATTACAATGACCCGAAGGACATTACATTTGACAGCTGTCTCAAAGGCCTTTTCCAGACCCGTCCAGTGCGCAACTGTGAATGTGACGTTCAGCGGCGACACCGGGGACTTTTGTGTCCTTTAGTCAGCTGTGCCCAGACTGCCAGAATACCAGAAAATGGCAGTGCCAGCCATTCATAGGAAGCACCGCTGTCAGTAACCATTAGATGTCTGCAGCCATGTATTTTAGTAGTGGATCCTTCATTCAGTTGGAAAACTTATTTGAGAGACTGCAGTGTGTAGTCAAGGTATTACTTTAGTTTCATACCAAAACATTTTTAATGTTGGCTCTGCTATGTTTTCCCATCTGCAAGCCATGAATCCAGATCTTTCAATAAGACACCTTAAGGAGGCATGCCAAGGACATTTCTGAAACATAAATGGCAGAAGGATCAGCAGATACTGCTTCAGAATCTGGAAGAGTGGCTAAATTTGCAGTGGCTAGAGATATGAAGGCAGACTCACCAGATGAAGTGTCCAACAATATTTAATGATGTGTTTCAGTTTTCAGCATAATTATGATTATGTTAGACAGATTAATGTCCGTCTAAAACGGGTAATATATAGTCATTAATAATTTTCTCCTATATTTAAGGACGCTGCAAAATCAGCAGCTACACCCTGATGCACCTAGAGACCAACACCATAATTGACATTCAGCTTGTACAGATAAACCTTCATTTACATGGACGGAAAGTGTACAAGACTTGTGTGCACTTTACTACCGATAACATATTTACTTTTTCTTATTCGCTGGACTAACAAGGTTGGTGGCAGCTCACACATGGAAAACGAATGACTCATAAGAGGACTACATCTTCTGGAGGAAAACCATCTGAATGTGGATACATAGGGACTGACCGCCGTCCGCAGGTGCAGAAGTTTCTGAGTGTGCAAAATGTCACCCAGTACTATGATGTTTGACATTTTGAAAAGGGTAATTAATATGAATCTTGTACAACGTCAATTCCATATGAAACTGTAAGTACACATTTTCAATCTTGTGTATATCTTTGATATGCTCAAAATTATATATTGTCAGGTTTGTCCAAAAAAATGAGAACAGTTATAAGAACCAGGAGTCTCTGGTGTACTCTGGTAGTCCGGCATCAAGAACCACATTTACTGGACAGCCATGTCTTCGAAGTCTGAATTCAGAGAAGGTTGCAAAATGGAAGTCCCTGCCTAACCACCTTCAGAATGTCCACACACACACAACGTTCCCAAAGTGTGATCATGAGTGTCCACAGCCCCTAGCAAGTGGTTTCAACCAGGTTTGTATCAAGTATTTTTCATCTAACAATAACAGCTGCCAATAAGACATTATTATAAAAAGTATTAATAATTACATGGAATAACAATTAAATAGAGCGATCTGTCATATACAAAAGGCAATGGCCACTTATACATTTCAATCCCCCCACACACACAGGAGAAGAGCCCTTGTCATGACACATTTAACATCTGCTCCGGGCTTGTTCCACCTTGCCCAATCTCTACAATAAAACTGGTGTGCTTTCAACCCGACTGCCTGAGGGCCCTGAAAACGCAGCTCAGGTGGCATGTGGCAGGCGAAACTGCTCTACACCTATTAACTGGGGCATAAAGACAACCTTCTTTTTATATATGGCTTGTGATTGAAACACAATCACAAGCCACAATCAGGTATTGAGAGTAAAATTACCAAACTGAGATGTCCTGCAGCAACCTCTGTGGCTGCGGATGTTTCTGCTGCTGCTCATTTACTTAATCGGAGTCAGGCTCCAATATGTAAGGCTCGATTACAAAAGTAGCCATTTCAAACAAAAAAAATATAAATTACACTTCTTGGCATTTGTCATTACAGTTCACGTCAGCAAAACCATGAGGCGGTCGGCAGGCTTCCAGAATTTGGCCAATCAGAAGAAAGTGGGCTTTCAGTGAGAGGGGCCTTAAAGAGACGGGAGCTAAAACGGCTAATTTCAGCAGAGGCTGAATTGAGGGGCTACGTAAAGGTTGAGCACGGTATTCGATGAATAATGTCTTTTTTGAACTTTTGATCATGCAATGGCATTCTCGTGGAATCCCCTGACCATAACATACTGTATGGGGAAAATTAGCATAATAGGTTGAAGGTTAGGTCAACCATGCCAGTTCCTTTCTACGTTGAACTCCAGCATGAACTTAGATGTGGGCAACTAACATATTCTTCTCCTTCTCTTTAAATGGAACGATCAGTGTGATCTTGGATGCGTGCCAGAGGAAAATTGCTTTTTTTTTTTTCATAATTTTGCCTGTGTACATCTCTTCGGATTGGTAATTAGCGCATTTAACAATGCTCTTTTGTATCTGTATTTAAACGCCTAATTTTTCTTTTTGCGAGTCAGCACTGTTAAGAGGTCGATTTTTGGCCGCTCTTGATGAATAAAACAAAGCAAACAAACACACAAAAACCCTCCAGCTCTCTCTTGAAATTACTGACAAGATGCAAGAACAGTTTGATCTTACCATCATCCTTTCACCTATATTGTATTAGTTCATAATGGGATTCATACCTTGGGCGAAAAGGAAAAACAATTGCAAATTGTCCAAAAGGCCTCTTTTAAAGTTGTTCTCTTGATTTGCATGGATGTTTTTTTAATGAAGACGTGGAGGATTCACCTCTTCATCTCCAGTGCCTGAGTAGCAGCGCTCACCTGTAACCGCTCATGGCTCGCAATGTAATGGAAGAACATAGGACAAAAAGAACAATTAGAACAATAAGAACATAGCAGAACACTATTCTTTTTGGAAGAGGAGCCAGATGCACAACAGACACGCGAGTACACACACACCTCCACACAAAGCCACCTACACATAGCCGCATTACAGTGATTTTTCTACGTTTGGGGGACACTTCATTTGAGACGCCCTAAAAACCTTCCGTCTCAGGCAACGGCCGCTGATATAACTATGAAAAATAGTAACTTCCTATCTTTTGTGTACAAGAGTGGGCATACACCATCTACACACACACACACCCACACACGCACGCACGCACGCACGCACGCACACACACACACACACACACACACACACTCCTGCATTATCATGATTTTGCTTCGTTGTGGGGACATTTCATACCTAAAAAATTGTCAGAGAGTAAACATGTAATGTACTGCATACACACACACACACACACACACACACAAACACACACACACACACACACACACACACACACACACACACACACACACACACACACACAGTCTCATCACAGGCGCACACACACATACACACACCCACACACACACACACACCCACACACACACACACACACCCACACACACACACACACACACACACACAGACTCACACACACACACACACGGTCTCATCACAGGCGCACACACACACACACTCACACACACAAAGTTACGCTGCAAGCACAGACGCACACCGAATCCATCTACCTACCCACAGGCACATTGTGCCACCATGATTGTGCTACATTGTGAGGCCATTTCATTGATGCTCGCTCTCTCAAATAGTTTCCCCCTTTTAGGGCAGCACATGACGCTAAATTACAAAAACTAACCTCTCTCTGTTTTTCACAAGAGTAAACATAACTTTTTTCACGCAGACAGTTACTTTAACAGGGACACTGATGAGCAGCTGTTGTTACTTGTGCGTGTCCCTTTTCAGAGATAGAAAGAAAGCTCTCTCTCCCTCTCCCTCTGTCCCTCCCCCCATCTGTCTCTCTCCTTCTCTCTCTCTCTCTCTCTCTCTCTCTCTCTCTGCCTCTCTCTCTATCTATCTCTCTCCCCCTCCCTCTCTCTCTCTCTCTTAAAAAATTAAAATATGAATATCGACTCAGGGGGCACAACCACCAGGAGAAGATAAATAACAATGTGAAATAAAAGGCGCAAAGTCGGCGGTGGGGGGGGGGCATTACGTCGCTAAAGTATCTCGTCAAATAAGAGCACAAATCCTCAAAATGAATTAGTGAACTACAAAGGAGCCCTCGCTGCTGGTGGAGGAACGTGTAAGGCGCTTCTTACACGTCGGTAATTGGCAAATAATGGCACCGGGGGGAAGAGCGAGATGATAGCAGTTGTCCCCTCCCCTGACGGCCGAGCAAACTCATTATTCTTGCTCACTGAGGTGTGGAAACGCCCCTTTCCTGGGAATTACCAACACACACGCACACACACACACACACACACACACACACACACACACACACACACACACACACACACACACACACACACACACACACACACACACACACACACACACACATGAGACTCTCCTGGAAGAGCACAGCAAATGTTGCTTGTTGCGCTTTTAATGTGGAAATAAGCTTACCAGACGCAACCGTAATGGTACAGCCCTTGTTTGGTTTTGTTTTTGTCTTTTTTTTTTTTACCTTTATAGCCTGAAGGTGGGGTTCAGCATCGCCCTCGACACAAAGCCCCCCCTCCAAATTCAGACTCAAGATATTAAGCATCGGCGGGGGGTGTGGGGAGCCACAATTTTTTATTCTTAGTTCGACTCACTGACACAACCGGCAACGCCGAGGCACCTTGGGGTCGAGGTATTCTCCCCACTTCTCCCAGGGGCTGGATAAGGGCTTGAAAAACGCGTCGAGCGATGCAGGAAGGGGTATTTCTCTAATTTCACAGGAGCTAGGCTAGTCGATCCCACCCTGCAGCCTTGCGTTGAGCCAACACAGTTAGCATTGCCATCTCTGACCTTCTCGTCCCGATCTGCGTGAGATGGACAAAAAAAAGGGGAAATCTACCAAAAAAAAACCTGCAGGGGCAAAGCTTGGCGACAAACTTTTATTTTCAGATTGAGCTCACTGACTCGGATGGCCAACCCGATCACTGCCCTCGACGGATGGATTCGATTTAATAACTCCGTTTCTTCTTTTCCTCCTTCCTTGCATTGAGCTGCTCTAACACCGTGAGCATCTCAGAACTGGCCACACGGGGAGGAAACTGCCGTCCATGCCCCCAAGAAACTGAAGAGTCCCTTTAAACACACACACTCACACACGCACACACACAGCTACGTCCGTGTATACAGTTCAGCTTCTACACGTGACATTAATTACATAGTCATTCAATTATTGGATATTTCTACCTGACGCACTTGTTTCAGCCTCAGCCTCATATGTCTCTCGCTCGCTCCCCTGTATCTCCAGAGGTTGAACGGAGGTAGGGATGGAAAGGTTTATTCAGCGCAGATCAACAGATTACCTGCATGGAAGTGTAATAAAAAAAAAATCGAATCCCCCGTTACACGCCAGGACTTGACGCGCTGACGCAACCAATCGGGAAAAACCGCCCTCGACGTGGCAATTTCTTTACCTGTGTGCATGTCGCACTGTGGGTTCTGTCACAGTACATATTGATTGGATTGTGCTCTCATATTGCATAGCACTGCTTATGTCCTCATGCAGCGGGTCTCTAACCTGATAATGGATGGTAACGGCTTCCGCATGCAAAACCGTGTGGTTTCCCCTCGACACTGCCACAAATACAGACGAGGGTTAATGAACGACTGGAGGTGGGGAGGGTGGGGGGCGGTCAGAGAGACAAAACGATCTGTAGAAGCATTCAAATGAAAGATAGAAGCGAGGGAAAGAGAGAGAGAGGACGGGGGAGTCATTCATCATGGGGATGTGTGTGTGTGTGTGTGTGTGTGTGTGTGTGGAGGGGGTATAGTAAACAGAGAATGATGAACCAGACGAACCGACTGGAATTAGAAAATGGAGGGGTTGGTGTGTGTGTGTGTGTGTGTGTGTGTGTGTGTGTGTGTGTGTGTGTGTGTGTGTGTGTGTGTGTGTGTTTGTGTGTGTATGTGTGTGTGTTGGTGCGGGGGGGGGGGGGCTAAAGGGAAGTTAAAGAATCAGTCAATAGAGGACAAGTGCAGAGTCAACAGTTCAAGTAGGAAGAGAGAGCGAGGGTAGTCAGTGTTTAAGGGAGAGAGGAGAGAAAATGAGACAGAAGGAGGACGAAAAGGAGGGAAGCCAAAAAAACATGGCAGCCACTGGCGGAGTGTGGGACAGGGAGGAGAACGGCGAGATGGGGCCGACTCTTGACAGAGCGACGGATCAATGCTGCACCGCCAAATTGTAGTACTGTATATCCGAAACCATAGCATCTGAAAAGGAATGAAATATCAGTGGGCTAACACTGCACGTGATGCTGGCCAGCATATCCTAAAAAGTAAAACGTTTCTAAGCGGAGTCGCCATCGAGCCGCAGTGTTCTGAAAGGAGGAGATGCACCCATACGCCGATGACATCCTTGTATTTACTCGCAGACTACAGTACTCTGGGCGATAGCACAAACGCGTACAGCAGAGTGTAGCGCTAGGAAGTGGAAGTCTTGTAGAAATGCAACCGGTTACCTCCCTCTCCTCAATGTACAAGTCCGTGTACTGGCCACCCGCCACCGACTGGAGGCTTCTGTGCTGGCTCTTTGTGGAACAGAGAGATTCTCTGTTTCCACCGTCGACTCGCTTTTCACGTGGTCGCTGTTGGGGTAAAATTCTGCTTCTGACAACCACACCGAAGCACGTCGAGACGTCCAGTGCATTACAGTGCATGAAGAAAGGACTGCTTGTCTGAGTAGTTTTGGTTGAGACGGTTAAGAAAGCTAGCTGTCTCGTTCGAAGTACTTTGTTGTCCTTTCGTACTTGAAAGCCTCTGTTGAACTAAAGTCATGGTTTTCATAAACATGCATGGTCCTTTTTGACCGGCCCCGTTGACATAAAGCAGCAGGTACTTTGTACAAACAATGGAAGTCAGTTGAGAGAGACAACAAAAGCTCTGTTTTCCACACAGCGATCACAGAAGCTCAGGCAAGTTTATGGACCTCTTCCGAGTTAAGGAACATATGGCAGTGTTTAAAAAGCGTTAAAAAGAGTCTTCTGCCTCATGCTTTGGGAATGTCAAACTCCTCCTGGACCGATGCCGTGAAAGCCTCAGTGAACTGAAGTGAAAGGGAAGGGCAGAGCGGGGGAAGCTTTGGCTGGCAACCTGTCCCAGAATGTAAAGAGGGTGAGTTTGAGAGTCAATAGCCGGTTGGCACGGACCAACACCTACAACCACCCATCCACCAACACCCCACCTCCCGCACCCCCGTGATCTAGCTCGGCTATCCCGCATTAAGTCGGACGGGTGTTGCCGCGTGCCCTGTTGAGATCGGGACGGAATTTGTTAATGCGGCCAAAAAAAGGACGCTTATGCGTTTACCAGCCCACTCTGAGCGAAACAACAACACCAGGCTGGGGGAAATCGATGTGCATAATTAAGGAGCTAATATGTAACAGCCACCCGCCCGTATACCTGCCTCCCAACAGAGGCGTTCGCAAATTGTTGGGGCTGGGGTGTGCCAGAGAGAGAGAGAGAGAGAGGGAGAGAGAGCGAGAGAGAGAGAGAGAGAGAGAGAGAGAGAGAGAGAGAGAGACAGTGTATGTGTGTGTGTGTGTGTGTGTATGTGTGTGTGTGTGTGTGTGAGTTCGTGCATCTCCGCTGGCATCGAATTTAAGACGCTGGGTACTTGGCTACAGGGCAGTGCATAGAACTTCTGCTACTCTGCTTCTACAAACAATGGTCAGCTTCCAAACTGTGGCTCAATGAACTGGGTTTCTCCGCCTCTGCTTGTGGTTTCTGCCATCGCTACGAGAACCTCCACAGAGACTCCTCCTCCTCCTCCTCCTCCTCCTTTACTGAGCTCTTTGCGTCAGAAGAATCTCCAAAACCTCCCTGGAAACTAGCTCTTTGGTTGCAAGATCCAAATTGCAAGAATGCATTCTTTCATTAGTTCCAGTTAGGATACCAGCGATGTGATCAAGAGATTCAAGATTCAAGATTCAAGATTCAAGAGGTTTATTTGTCACATACATATACGTACGTTCATACATATATGCAGTGAAATGTCTTTGCAACGCATCCGGAGATTATGCACAACAGTTCCTAAACTGAACATAATAACTAACCTAATTCCTACCGAGCTAAATAACTGAAACGAAGTGATTCCTAAAACATAATGCAGTTAGTGAATAGAGTCATATAAATAAAATAAAATAAAAATAAAATAAGACTCAAAAAGGTAATACAAAGCGGGAGTACAAAATAGAAGGGAATAGAGTTATGTATATGGGATAGGCTATTTGTATATACAGATACTTGTAGTAAAGTGCATGTGAATAAAGTGAGGTAGTGAGTATGGAGATATACACTACAGTATACAACAGTACGACACAGCAATGCAGTAACACCAAACAGATCAGCAATACAGCACAGTATGCAGTAACCCAGTACAGTGATTCAGTATGCAGTACAGTATGCTACATACAGTACAGCAAGGCAGTGGGGCCTGTGTGAGTGTCTCAGTACTTTTTGTTAGGACCCCTGGGGAGCTCAGCATTGACAGTCCTTATGGCTTGAGGCGAGAAACTCAGTCTCTCTGTCCTCGCTGTGTGACTGTGGAGGCGCTTGCCTGACCGCAGCAGCTGGAACAGTCGGTTGTTGGGGTGGTGAGGATCCATCACGATCCTGCAGGCTCTGCTACTACACCTCCAGGTGTATAAGTCCTTCAGGGAGGGGAGGGTAGTTCCAGTGGTACTTTGGGCTGAACCCACCACCCTCTGCAGAAGCTCAAGTTACACACTGAAAGTGAAAACTATTCATAGTGGTTAATGCACCAGAAATAATTCCGTTGACATTTAATGTCGATTTACACAATAGTTGGTTCCGGTGGAGTAATTTGATTGTACGAGAAGCCTTTCCATGTTTGCCGATACCGTATGTTTCTGTATGCATCCCGCTTTACAGGTAACTGTAGGTCAGTGTTCTTGCCGTGAGAGCTCACTAGGATTGCCGTGAAAACTGTTCTTATTCCACTCTCAACAAACTCAGGAATGGAAATTTGCTTCTCTGTTGCAAGATCAAAATTGCAAGGCTGCACTAATTCATGTGATTTGCCTGTCCCAGACAGAATAGCAGCTCCCCTGGAACAAGTTTCGATTTTTAAGAGTGACGACAAATCATAGTGATGAAAAGCTCAACTCCTTTTTGAGATTCGATGCTTGAGTAGAATTGTTCAGACTCGTTGTTGGCTTGATTCAGTTGGGGTCACGCGTACAGAGCGAGTGAGGACTTCCGGTGAGCGATGAACGAGACAAAAGAGTCGATTTGGCTCTGAGTCGTGAATGACTCCTTTCATTCTGTCAAAATTATTTATTTTTGGTGGATAGCGAAACGTAAATCAATCATTCAGTATGAATTATGCCCCAATGCCTAGACCTTGTTTGGCTTGGACTTTTGTTTAACCCTCTGGAATTCTTCAATTGGGAGTGGACAAGTCGCTCACTCAAAAAATGCGTTCATCGCGAACGAGTCGTTTGCGAGTCTTGCATCACTTACTATGAATAGACAATATTAATAAGCACAGCTCTATAGTATGTACAGTCTTTTCAACAACTACTTTGGTCAAAAGCCTCTGCTCAACAACTTTGATACAAATACACATGCGTACCAGGAAATGTAAAGTGGAGTGATTGGAATGGGATGTTACGAAATAGCATCCCATTAAGTAACAGCTTGGAGTAGCAGTGTTCAGTCTGTCGCACAGACTCAACACTGCCCATCAGGCAAGGCTGTAATTTGAAACAGTGGCGTTGACCTTTCCGCTCTCTCTTTCTGTCTCTCTCTCTCTGATCAGCTCTAGGTCGCCTGTCTCTCTTTCCGTCTGCGTACCACTCCTCCGTTAGCTCCCTCACCCGTCCGTCCGCCTTTTGTCTCTGACATTTCACTTTATCCCCCCATCTCAGCACTCTCCCTCCCTCTCCCTCCCTCTCTCTATCTCGCTCTCTCCCTCTATCGCCTTTCCTCATATGTCAAGTTCATTTTATTGTCCGTAGAAAGTTCTGGCGCGTATGAATGTCTGAGACATAAAAAACACCACAACGTAGAAACATCGGGAATGCAAACAGCGATGTCCAACAGCAAGATGGCGAGTACGAACCAACAGGACCATGAGACGCTGCTTAAATTCAGTCCAACGGGGCAAGGGTTTACACCTTAAAAAAAAAACAAAAAAACCATAAAATCTACATTCAAAAACGGGAGCCACACAATAAAACCATGGGTTCCAGAATGTCTGAAAATTCCCAACGTCATTGGCAGGGAGCTTTTGCTCATTTCAACTGTTGTTGAACAGCCCAAAGGCAACCAAGAAACATTGCATGCAAAAAAACCCAGACACACACACATACGCACACACACGCACGCGCTCGCGCATGCACACGCACACGCACACACACACACACACACACACACACACCCAGGGTAATGCCTGAGGGTTCCAGATCAAGCTCTCCGAGAGCAGCAGGATCCTGAGCCACGTCAGGTTACAACACCAACAAACACTGACTGCCTCGGATAACACAAATCCATTGCCGACATCCCCGTCGCCGTGTACAGTTAACGCCGGGAATACATCACACGACCTCCAGTCTGTGACATCTGACACGAAGCCACAAGCAGCGCCCTCTCAGGGAACCCATAGAAACTACACCAACGTTGACCGCTCGTCCGACAAATTTATGTCAATTTCAATTGAATAGATACAAAAATATGAAATACAAATATTAAACCCAGGGTAACTTTTCAGGGTGGATGTCCATCATATCCTTTCCCTCTCCTCTGATTGAATTACACACATACATATACGTATATATACACTGTGTAGTGATAATTGATTAAAAACATAAAAATAAAATAACATATATATGCAATTATCACAAATGAGTTTATTCCCACTTCCCTTTTGGGATCCTGAATTATTTCCAAAGTTTGCAAATCCAATCATCTGAACAAATTATTATGAACAAAGTCAGTCTAAAGAGACCTCCAAAAATATATAACTACAAAAGGACATGGATAAAATCACCCAAGTAAACGATAATAAACGTTTCAGCGTGTTCGTCTGGAACTCCAAAAGCACGTCCAAAAACTGAAATATGGTTTGGTTCCACCCTCCACTTGCATATTTATTTGTTATTTTATATCTGCAGTTTAACTATATTTAATTTCATTTCAATTTCAATTTCATCTCTCAGAGATCCCCTTCAACACACAACGGGATCTACTGCACTTTCATATTAGACCTGCTACACAAGTACATAGAAATGGAATCAAATGTCAGTCACTCTTAATGTGCACTTGTGATGAATTTTTGGAGAATCGCTTCTTCGCGAGTGACTCAGTGAAAAGATTTGTCCAATTTCCGATTGATTCAGCTGTATGACGCGAGTCAGAAGAGTCGTTTCGGCTCTGAGTCATGAATCCTCACAAGAATCCACGCTTAATTGTGAACGAGCGACTCTTTTGGGTGGAATGACTCCCGACTCCTGAGTCATCTCAAAGATTGATTTTGAGTCACAGTGATGACATGTGTATTGCCAAACGAGACCTGAGCCTTGATTCGCTTTTCGGTCCCGTGGATCGGTCAGACCCCGTGTTGACACACTAAGGTGTCCGGGACATGGATTACCCCATTGCAGCCATTGATTAAGGCCCACCGAGCGCGTAATTAATGAGGGTTAACTGTGTGTGTTTGCGTGTGTGTGTGTGTGTGTGTGTGTGTGTGTGTGTGTGTGTGTGGGGGGGGGGGGGGGGGGTCTATTGAAATTTATCTCTCAAAGTGTCTCTCATCAAACCCATTATAATAACGGAACGTGCTGGAATGGAAGCTGCCTGAAAAATCAAAGAAACAAGATGTTTTCTTTTTTTATTTTGAGGGAGATTGACTGGTCTCAAATTGTGGGCAATTGTCTGAGATATGATTCAGCCGTGTTTGAGAAAATGTGTTGGGGGGGTGGGGGGGGAAGACATAAATACAGTAAAGCAAAAAATTTCCACGAGTGGGATGAATTGCCTTTTTTTCAAGGGGGAAAGGCTTTCTTGGATTTTCTACAAAAGGAGAGAGGAGAAATATTTTTCTTATTTTACCAGAGGATAAAAAAAAAACCTTTTTTTTTTTAAATATTAACAAGAATACCTTTTTTCCCTGCACTGGGAGATAATATTGCTTGATTTGAGTTTTTTTTTTTTCTCTCCTTTTTAATTGAATCACATTTTTTCCATAGTGCTCTGATATATTTCTTTATTTCTCTATCTATTTTTTTCTCTTTGTCTCGTTATTGTTTCGCCATCTCCCTTCCTTTTCTCTCTCCCCCCCACTCTCTCCTTCTTTCATTCTGTCATTCACGGCTTTGGTTCCTCATCCCTGTCTCTCTCTCTCTCTCGCTCTCTCTCTCTAGTAAAAAGTAAAATCTGCAGCAGCACTTGCATAAAAGTCACACGCACACACACACCCACGAACACACACACACACACACACACACACACACACACACACACACACACACACATACCCACCCATAGATACACACCCTCCAAGCAAAGTCAAGTCGCCCTTGATTAGGTTGTGGTCGTGGCATGAGGGTGTTCCGTGTATGTGTGTGTGTGTGTGTGTGTGTGTGTGTGTGTGTGTGTGTGTGTGTGTGTGTGTGTGTGTGTGTGCGTGCGTGCGTGTGTGTGTGTGTGTGTGTCTCAATCGTGGGCCCTGCCTGCTGTGACCGAAATATTACTGCTTTCTGAAAGCAGCCAATGTTTCCGAATCCATTGTCACATTGAAAAATACCTCTGCACGCAGAAACACACACATACACACACACACACACACACACACACACACACAAACATTCTAGGAAGCACATAAACACATCAAAAAACACACGTAGACACACTCACACACACATACATTAAGGAAGCACATAAACACATTAAAACAAATACACACACACACCAAGTCATACACACTGAACGACAGGAAGCAGGAGCATTTTGTTGAATCTATAAAGACATATATGTGTATGTGTATGTGTGTGTGTGTGTGTGTGTGTGTCTGCATGTGTGTGTGTGTGTGCGTGTGTGTGCGTGTGTGTGTGTGTGCACCTGTGCCTCCCCCTCCTCCCCTGGGACTCATCTCTTTGCAGCAGACCAACGCTGATAACCAGATAAAGGCATCCGTCATCGTGTTTAATGCGGCACAATATGGTGCCCGGCCACCGCGGGCCGACCGGGGTGCGGAGGGAGGGATGAGGGGGAAGAGGAGAAGAGGACGACTGAGTGACTGGCCGAGCGAGAGAAAGAGAGAGACAGAGACAATGAGGCCTCTGTGTCGGACCTGGTGGGGAATGTGGGAGCAGAAGCCGGAGGGGGGGCGGGGGTTATATTTAGGCCGTGGACGAAAAAAAACAAAACAGCACTGGATCATTTGGGTCCACGTCGGAAAAATCCCCATGACGCCAATTCTTTGCTTTGACGACTGTTCCGAGTCGGCGTCACCTCAACGACACCGGCAAGACTGGCCAGCGTTTCGGTCGTGGCACACCCAACTTTTAGCGGCGCCGGTGGGGGGGGGGGGGCTCCCTCAAAAAGGGGCGAACGTGCTCCCAGAATCAAAGGGTTCTCGTGAGAATTGTTTGACGACTTGGAGCCGAACCGACTCCTCTGACTCTCGCTTTACCGACGGAATAAAAGCAACGGCTGGTTAGATCATTGAGCGAATCTTTTCCCGTCAGGAGTCACTCCGCCCAGTAAGTTGCTGGCCGCAGCGCGGACCCCGGCCACCGCACTCGCTCCAGACTCCACCCTGGTCGGAAAAGAGTGGAGTGCCGCGAGCCGCAAGCACCGAGCAGGGGCAGCGGCTCTCAACGTCACGTCATTTAGCACGTCACTTTTCTGCAGAACGACTTGCACCAAGTCTATTTTGACGACGGTGTCGGACCGACCGTACGTCACAGGAGCGGCTAAACCGATGGAACCGAACAACCAGAACCCAAACAGGGAGCCAAACACTCCTGAATGCGCTCGCCAGCGACAAGGGCCATGACCTGCGGCTTGCGATCGTGAGAGTTCCCACCCCATCTCAGAGCCGAACCCACTCTTCTGACACAACGATGAACGGATCGTTTTGTTTACCCAGTCGCTCACCGAGAACTCCAAAGAGACCTTCCATCGCTAAGAACCATCCATCCTTTGAAACGGGACAGTAATAATAATTAACCGTTTCACTGTCTTTCAACTACAGCTACGCTCCACAAACGGGAGCCGCTGAAAAAGCTGTCGCTTCAAACTGGGACGGCAGTTGGAAGCGAAACTTGGCGAGTGAAGCGACCAAGCTCATGTCGATGGTGTCGGTCGGGGATGTTGATAATGAAGCACCGGCGCAAAAAACAGTGAGGCGGCAGCACCACCCCGACCCCCACCCCATACCGGCACCCAGCGAGTGGAAGCGTTTCACTTTCTGATAATTGATATTAAACGCTGTCACTTCCCCGGTGATTAATTCTCCTCATTCCGGGCTTCAATTGAAGGGCCCCCTCGTCCGTGCCAATTCGCTGTGAAGTATGAAGCGTAATCCTCACTTATTACTTCTAATAATGTCGCTGGAGCCGCCGATGAATAATTACTTCCAACCAACCGATGGAGGGGGTGGTGGGTGGGGGTGCTGCAATTTCCCTTCACTCCCCGAGAATGACTCATTTCCAGCGCTGGGATGGAGCGTTGGGGATGAAGGGGAGGAAGGAATGACACAGCACTAATTTCACAGAGGTGCGTTGGACCGCGCTACGGCCGCGCTACGGCCGCCGCCGTGGCTTTGTTTCTCCGAGTGAGTACAGTGTGTGTGTGTGTGTGTATACTGCATGTGTGTGTGTGCGTGAACTTGCTGTGGCATGTCTTGACTGGGTGATGGGGTTGGTGGTAGCGGGGCAATATATCTCAATTAGCCATAAATGGGGTCTGTGTGTGTGTTTGTGTGTGTGTGTGTGTGTGTGTGTGTGTGTGTGGGGTCTGAAAGTCAAGTCTGCCTGCTCAATTGCACTGGCCTGCCTGCCAGCTGGTGTTTGGTGGTGGTGGTGGTGGTGGCCGTGGTGGTGGTGGGGTGGGAATTCTAGAAGAGAACAAGGGAGGACTGTGTTTCTTTGTAACTATGACCCAACCCCACAATCCCACTCGAAGCCCCACACCCGCGTCTCCCAGTTCCACTCACCTAACCCCCCTACTGTCGTTTGGGCCGCAACACCTGAAACCGTAGCCCTGCAAAGCACACACCGACTTACATCTGCACACACACACACACACACACACACACACACACACACACGCACACACGCACACACGCACCCACACAGACACACACTTTTATAGCCAATGAAAAGTAGTGTATAAGTACATGTCTGAAACATATACAAGACACGGTGCGTGGAATTGTTTTCTTGGCACATATCACATATCACCCCATAATACCAATGAGCATGGTTTACATGCCACAGCCTCCCTGAATATTGCAGCTGACCATGTGCATCCCATTATGGCCACAGTCCAGCCCCCTTCTGAGTGCTACCCCCCAGCAGGAGAACACACTGTGTCACAAAGTAAGCAGATCTCACTCCAATAGAGCACCTTTGGGAGGATCCCAGCACGAATGTGCAGGTGACAGATCTGCGGAACACAGGTACTCCTCACTTAAAGACCGAGTTCCGTTCCTACAACCAGGTCGTTAAGTGAATTGGTGGTTAAGTGAGGACCTGTTTTATTTCATGGTAAGGGGGCGTGGCCATTGTGAACACTAGTGTAGTGAATACTGACAGACTGCAGGAACGAGACTGAGAACGGTGATGAGATGAGATGTATATAGTGTACGTATATAGTGTATATAGTGTATATAGTACATATAGTGTAAATAGTTTATATAGTTTTTATAGTGTATATAGTATATATAGTGTATATAGTGTATATAGAATATATAGTGTATATAGTGTATATAGTGTTATTTCACGGTAAGGGGGCGTGGCCATTGTGAACGGTAGTGTAGTGAATACTGACAGACTGCAGGAACGAGACTGAGAACGGTGATGAGATGTATATATAGTATATATAGTGTATATAGTACATATAGTGTAAATAGTATACTGTATATAGTTTTTATAGTGTATATAGTGTATACATAGTGTATATAGTGTACAGTATATAGTATATATAGTACATATAGTTTATAAAGTATATATTGTGTGTATAGTATATAAAGTGTATAAAGTGTACATAGTATATATAGTATATATAGTGTACATGGTGAATATTGTGTATATAGTATATAAAGGGTGGTGAGTTGCTTGACGGTTTTGTACGCAGTGTACAATACAGTCAGAGAGCTGGTCGTAAGTCAGTCGTTAAACAGGTAGATCTTTAAGTAAGGAGAACCTGTATCCCGATGTTCACAGTTTCCTATATATATACATATATATATTGGTTTATGACTTTTTGGCTCTGCCCAACTGTAGGATTGCTATTCTCACATTCCCACAACCTCATTCATCCAGATGATAAATGAGGTTGTACCGCAGTATGGACGTTAGACGTATAACCAAAGGTAAAAGCTGTATTTACGATTCAGCCTTCACACGCAGATGGTCAACATGTCCTCCCATGGAGTTTGCCAGATATAGTGCTTTCCAACCTATAAAAAATACATCGTGCATTCCAAGCAGTTGTTTCTGCTTTTGCAAATGTCAAGGTGTAATTGACATCTACTGATCAACAAATTTCCATCTCCATGCAAATGAAAACAGGATGGTGATGCAAGGCAAACGACAAAATAAATTCCCTGTTTTCCATCAAAAGAGTAAGACGTGGTATTGCACTGCCACGGCCACGGTGGCTCACGGTGGCTCACAATGAGGTCCCATTGCCACGTCTCCAAATGCGAAATTAGAACGAGCGCCCTATCAGCAGCGATGACTACAAGTAATCACGGAACAAATCTTCCGAGGACAAAAGCGGAAGAGCTAAATTGAGCGTTGGTTCACGTTTATATCAAATATCTATTTCTATAAGCGTCACTGGGGGCTCCAGCCTCTAGACGTTAGTATTCAGCTGTCCACTCCACTTCCACGTACAGTGGAAGAAAAGTAGAAATTGGGCTGCACTGCTGAATGTATGTCTGTATCTCCGATGGTGTTTTCTTTCGCTCGCGCATGCGTGTGTGTGTGTGTGTGTGTGTGTGTGTGTGTGTGTGTGTGTGTGTGTGTGTGTGTGTGTGTGTACACTCTTTTCTCTCCACACCACCCATTTTCTAATTCCCAACTCATCCACTGCTTTTCTGGATGCCTCCCCAAGCCCCTTCAGTTCTCCTCTGTTTTTCCGCCCACAAACAAACCCTTCCTCTCCAAGAGTACCCGCTGTCTCTCTCTCTCTTTCTCTCTCTCTCTTTCCATCTCCTTTTCATCTCCCGTCATCTCTATCTTAAACGCTCATTCTCTCTTCTTGCCATCCTCAAGCTAATTGAGGCAGGTGGCGTCGCTTTATTCAATCTCTCTCAAAAAAAACTCTCGGCACTTGAGTTGCCAGACTTCTTGATTATATTGTGTGTGTGCTTCTGTGTGTGTGTGATTTCTGTGATTATCCATTGTATGAGGCGCGAAGGAGTGTGTATATGTGTGTGTGTGTGTGTGTGTGTGTGTGTGGGTGTGTGCACATTTTTGTGAAGCAATGACAGTGTTTGAATCCTAATGGCTCCTCTCCTTGGTTTTTTGTAGCGGCGGCCTCTCGAAATGCCACTCCTTGTGCCTCAACATGCAATTAATCAATTCAGCCTGGTAAGAGAAGCTATTTATACACACACACACACACACACACACACACACACACACACACACACACACACACACACACACACACACACGTGCGCGCACACACACACACACACACACACACGTGCGCACACACACACACACACACACACACATACACACACACACACTTCCTGGAACGCAGCAAAGTGCCTAATGGCAGCTCTCACAAACTCAGTTTAGTTTGGTAGAGGGCGGGGGTTTGGAGAGAGTTGGAGAAAATGAAGAAATGGAAAGAAACCAAACAGAGATAGATAGAGTGGTGGGTGGACGTACCCACAATGGATCCTGTCAATTAAGGAGGATCTATTGTTTGGCCCACAAAAGTTAACAGTCCAATAAATGGATCCCGCCGCCGCCGCCGCCATCGAGCACTGACGTATCTCAACAGTGGCAACGGGGGAACAAAAGGTAGAATGCAACTGCGCAGTCCACTTATTTCCTCCCTCCTTCCCAGTTTGTTTCCTCCTCCACCAAGTGCAGGCTTTGTATTATATTTCTTGAAAAAATAAAATAAAAAATGCAAGAAAAAACGATCTGGACGGACTTCGCCGAAAGCCTATGTTCAAGATCAGCTCTTGATGACAATGAACAGGCCATGCCATACCTTACCATAGCTCTACCTGGATCTTACCTTCTAAATACGACCTGTAACTTACGACATGGTTCGGGGCGAAGGGGGACGGCAACCGAAGAGGACCGAACCGTGTAGGGGACATCGGGGGAAGGAGGCCAACGTCAACAAACTTCTCAAACGGTCGGACAAATCTAAACGCAAGAAACGCTGGAGCGTCCGCCTTGCTGCCCCGTGGGTGTCTACCGACCCCCTCCCTTGTTCCCCGTGCCTTCACCCTCTGTAGGACAGAGTCCGAATTTTTCCCTCTCCAGACATCCAGACAACCAGGTAAAGGAGGGATAGGAAGTTAGAGAGAGAAGTAGAGATAGAGAGATGGACAGACAGAAAGCCAAAGGAACACGGGAATAGTAATTCAACCCCGGACTGAAACACTAACCCCTTTGCCTTCTAACGTCTGCCTCAGCCGTGAGGCTTTGCAGAGAGTTAGTCGAGAAATGTTGTTTCCTAAAACGGCTGGGAAACCTTCATTGCCCCTTCAATGGTCTTATCCCCACATACATCCATTTCAACTCTCCTGAAGTTAGTCGAAAACTAGACCATATAGTGTCATACAGTTATTACACCTGTACATAGGGGTAAAGAGTAAAGGCAGCTTGTCCGCGGAAAACCTATGACTTTAGTTGAAGAAAGTTTGTTGTCTAGAACGTTCCATAGCTGCACAGATCACTTGGGCTCACTTCTTTCAGTGAATCACAAGGTCCGTGTTGTGCTGAGGATATATTTGCCTGGAATGTTTGTGAGGATCTAAAGGAAAAGGAAAAAAAAGAAAAAAGTTAATTTGCACACCTATGCATTGGTGTGCAAATAAGATATTCACATGGCCCTGAATGGAATATGACGGAGCTCGCTCGGTAAGGCGCACTTTCTTTCTTTGGCGGCAGCACGCACAAGTACTTATGGCGTTTACAATGATCTGTTTGCGCCGCGCCACGCAGCTAAAGATGATGCCGTGAAGTAGCATTAAACATCATTGCTCACATTAGGAAACTGTTTACAAGCTTGCGCGCACTCCCCAGCTCCGTCTAGTCTCTCCGTCTGCCCACGCCTCCTTGCCTCCCCGCCGTCTCTGAGCGTTCTCCGCCCCTTCATTTTCATTTTATATTTTCACCCACTTCCCCTCTCTCCCTCTCTCCTTCTCTCTCTCTCTCTCTCAGGCCCAGGTGCCACCCGCCCACTTGCGGTTACGGCGCGCCGCTGCTACTTACAGGTTGGGAGTCGACACTCTGCAACGCCATTAAAGGAGCTAATTATTGTCGGGCCGTGGGGGGGGTGTCATACCCATCTCATCTCCTGTAAACTCATCCTTTTTATTTATCAATTTGTTTGTTTTTTATGCTTCGCTACTATTCTTCGCCTCGCTAACTTGTATTCTGTTGATTCCTTTTGTCGTACGCCCCCTGACCTCATGGCTGTAAAGGGAATAACTTTATACTTGTTTGTTCCAAGGAGCGGGAAATAAATGCGCTCATCACGCCGCAAATGTAAAAAAACAAGGATGAGTCATCCTCCTGGTCACTGCTTTTCTTTCTTCCCCAGCCCTTCTAAAGGGAAGCCTTCCGGACTTTTAGGGCCACAGTCCGACTTACTCAAAGGTCCAAAGGCAGAGCCATGTATGTCTTTAACACTAACCCTGGCCAACCGCTATCGCTGACGTTAACTTAAATCGTATTGTTTGCGCCTTGTTTAGTTTCGTTGCTTTGTTAACATCTTGCTTGTAGTGCATCGAAACAAGGGGAGAAAAACAGGCAAATGTGTGGATTCTAACCATGTCAAATGATACAGGGTCACATTCTTCCACGTCCCCACTGAACGGCCTATTTCAGCAGCCAATGCCTTCTGCCCTACTTGCTTTGCTGCCTGCTTGCTTGCTCTGTTACGGTGTTCTCCACCTCCCCTACCTGTTGGGCTCCACTCTATCATCAAATTGAGGGATTCATTCTGCAGCGGCCGCGTAACAACGCCCCTTGGTTCACCACAGACATTTTAAAAGATCGTAACTGGGATCCGTAAAGAGCCAACATATCATTTCGCTCTTTGAAGTTGGGACTGCCTAGTCCGCAGGGGTTGAATGGTGGTGGCCATTAGTTCCAATATGGGCCTTCTGAAAGGGTCACTTGAAGTCACTGATAACTCCTAGTACCACAATGAAATCCCATTGTCAGAGCGTTGATGAACGTTGACGAACGTTAAGGAACACCCAAAACACCGCTGTACAGCGGTCAAGTCAGCTGTAGTTTGAGAAACCTAAGTTCCATCTGCCATTTATAATTTTGTTGCACAGCTATTAGTGTAATTACGATGCTATCTGATCCCTGGTTCTAAATAGATAGACAGATAGATAGATAGATAGATAGATAGATAGATAGATAGATAGATAGATAGATAGATAGATAGATAGATAGATAGATAGATAGATAGATAGATAGATAGATAGATAGATAGGTAGATAGATAGATAGATAGATAGATAGATAGATAGATAGATAGATAGGTAGATAGACACCATGAACACACCCATCCCCCCAAAAGATAGTGTTGTTTATTTTCACATTGATACATGACAAAGACCTGTTTCATGCTTGCACTATTTCGCTGCCTTTTACTACTTTAAGCCTCACTGGGCCCATAATCCCGAATTCTCTCTCTCTCTCTCTCTCTCTCTCTCTTTCTCTCTCTCTCTCGCTCTCTCTCTGGCCCACTGAGCCCTTACTGTCCACCCTGAATGGTGAATCTGTGGAGCTTTTCTCCTCTGGTAATCCTCAGAAAATGGATAGAAGGTGGTCGGGACCCCCCACTCCATGATACAGCGCCTGTTCAGACTTTAAAACGGAGAAAACAATTTTTGTTTAAATGTGAGCGATACACAGGGTCCATTTTAGTCAAGTTAGCTACGTAATGTATTACATTTTGCAGATTTTCCGTAAACCAGCATCAAACAAAAGAATTCAGCCTGATTCTGAGACAAATTTATCGCGTTCGACGTTATCGCCCGGCCATAATAAACGTCTTAATCTTTGTCCTTATTTTGTAAATATTTTGAAATTACATAAATGTTGTAATTATTTTATTTAACAAACACAATAAACACATCTTATTTCACGAACATATACAAAAATATTTGTTACTTTCAATTTGTACTTTATTGCACTTACGAGTGAAGCACTCAGTTAAATACATTCATCAAATGTAACACAGACAATATTTATTGGACATGAACATTAATTTCTCGTCGCTATTTAATGCCTTCCCTTTTTATTTTAAGCATGCTACGTTAGCTATAGGAAGCTGCAGGTACATGACATTTCTTTGCCTCTAAACCAAACCTTGTCATTGTTATATGTCACCATGTTTTACTGTGGAGCCGCAGTCAGATGAAGGAAAGTCGACGTTTGGTGTCATGCGGGGCAATAATGACATATTTACTGGAGTTTGCCTGGTTGATGCTGTATGGAGCAACAATGAACTAGTTACGTCATGGCGATGCCTTTTTGTGGATGGAATTTTTGGATGGGTTGCGGCTCCACGAAATCTGAAAAGCGTTGACGTCTTTCTGTGAGCAATTTCACAGGCATTCCTTTCCCCGACGTGTTCCGAGTACCTCAAATGCATCATTCATTCCCACAGTTGAGTGGACTCACCTTGGCGTGTTGACGACTTTCTGTGGATTAATGTTTTTTTGTGTCCAAGCTTTACGGTAGGTTACGATTCTATGAAACCGGAAAGAACCTCCTGCACATTTATAAGGAATTTTTCAAATGTTGGTGTGTTGGTGATGCCTGAATGTTTGGCCACTTCCGGTCAATTTTTGGCGTTTTTACACTAATTTCTGCTCCGTATGTAGATTGATTTGGATAAAATTTGAACCACGAGATGTCTGTGACGTCCCGGTTTTAACGACATCTCAACCATGTCGGTAGCTGAAGTGGTTGTTCTGTTCCAGACAGTTTTAGCTGAAAAGTGCCAAGGAGAATAAAAATAATAATTATCCGAACAATAATCCCTACGGGATGCACCCAGAAAAATTTGGATGCAATTCTCAGTACTCCATTTCAAGCTCTAAATCTGGTTATCATTCTCCAGTGTATTGGGTAAATGATTGCTGATCATCCATATAATAATATAAATGTGTTTAAATATTAATCAATCTACTATGTAATAATATTATTTATATTTATGACAATTATTATTATCATAATTCATACATTTCAATTTAATATATATACACAATTGATATTTTATACAGTGAATATATATATTATACATACATCACACAAATATTATTATAGTACATTACACATATATTACACATTGTATATTATACAGGAGTGAGGGGGTTATGCATATGTGTGTGTGTTGATATTCCTCAATATTAATGAAAAAAAACAGAAAAACAACAACAAAAATACAATTTTCCAAGCTAATTTAGCTCAGTAGTAGTTTTTGTCGCCTGATCTGCAAACGGATTTGCAGTGGCCTCTCCTGAAGTTTTTTCTAGCGGGAGGTACAAAATATCCAGCTCTTCATCCGTTCAACCGCTCAGCCCGGTTGGGGAAAATGCGATGTGAAGGCTTAGCGCGGGAATCCCACTGTTTGCTTGCTTGGAACAATGGGCTGAGCCGGGGGGGTCTCAGAGATTGTAATCTTTGACTCCCTTGGTTGTCACTGACAGGTTTGAAAAAATAAAATGAAATGAAAAGGAGGAAATAATTGCCGGCTAAAGAAATATCTTCCAGATGCTTTTGTCAGGTGTGTGTGTGTGCGTGCATGTGTGCATGCGTGTGTGTGTGTGTAAATATTATATTACCCTTTTTGCACTATGTTTCATCATAACTTTGGACTTAGTGTGTGTATGTGTGTGTGTGTGTGTGTGTGTGTGTGTGTGTGTGTGTGTGTGTGTGTGTGTGTGTGTGTGTGTGTGTGTGTGTTTGTATTGATGGTGATCCATCAATGGTCCCCCCCCAACCCGTTGCCACTAGATTTATGCTGCCTGTCTCCTCTGTGATTGGCCCACAGAGACGGCCCACCTGGATATGTCCCCCACTGTGGGGGGAGGGAGTATGGGGGATGGTGGGGGACAGTGTTTGGCAGAGCCGACCCACCCCCACCTCCCACCATCCACTATTACCCCCCTACCCCCTACCCCGTCTCTCTCTCCAGGTGATGGATATGTGAGGATCGCTCATTCCTTATAGCCCGGAGAAGGGTGGCATCCATCACTCTCGCCCCCTTCCGTCCCCTCCCTCACCCGTCTCTTCCTCTCTACCTCCGCCCCCTCCCTTGCGTGCCACATAAGCTGTCTGTCAGAGTGACAGGCCCATCCACTTCTTCACAGAGACGCTCTGCAACCCACAGGACTCTATTATATCTAATCTGCTACCCCCCGGCCCCTGGCTATTACATAAGCCGGCCACCAGGGTGTCAGTCAGTGTGTGCCTGTGCCTGTGTGACTGCATTCTAGTGTTGCCGCCCACGTGTCTCAGGGAGCAAGCCCGGATCTATAAAATATGGGTAATCTAGGCACGTACCCAGGGGTCCCTGAGCTCGAAAGGGCCCTCCGCAATGGGAGGGAAAATAAAGTATGCATTTATTTTATTCAAGATTTTTTATGCTCCACAGAAATACACAAAGCTTGACCAATACTCTTGACCATGATAATTATCTAATCAGAGTGAATTAAAAGTTGGCGGGGTGGCGTGGGGTGGGCGTGGTGGGGATGGATCGGGGCAGGGGGCGCAGTTTGTGCACCCATGCCTCCCTCTCCGCTGCATGTCCCCGTGCCCTGTGTTCGGTTTCCTCGGCTAATTAGACGTTTGCTCCTCGACGACTGAAAAATGTTCTGTTATGTTTGGTGAAACATAATTGCAACAGAAATGTGTTGAAGTTTGTTTTTCATAAAAAAATGAAATACAATAAAACTCAGTTAAAGTTTGCGATGTAGAAATCTGATATGGATGCGGAAATGTGAAAAACATTGAAATTATGACTAAATGTGAAGACGATTTTGAAATTGAGCCCCTTCTCCTACAGGCAACATCTGTTATTACAAATATAAATATTTGATGGCGTTATTGTTATTGATGCATCATGTTTTCTTTGTTATTTTCTTTTCCGCTCTCAACTCTCCATTGAAACTGTAGGAGTGGTTTTGCCTTGTAGAAAATATGCTCAACACTGGCCTCTTTTTGAACTCATATAAATCACCCCATCGCCACCCTTTCAAACGAAGCCGCAGGAAATCCCACAGAACGTTGCAAACTTTCCGCCTCCTCTCTCAAGGCCACGGGACAGGGGACGGGGGGGCCGAGGGGCAGGGGACAGTGATGGAGGGGGGTGGGGGGGGGGGGCCCTCCACCCTCCCCCATGACTTCCCCACCTCCCGGACCCCCGGGTATTTTCCCAACCTGTGGGTCAGACGCTCTTGGTCCGGTGTTGATGTTGTTTGTCCAGGGCCAACACGGCTGACAGTGACACAGTGCAGCCATTAGCGCATATGTAGCCTGAATTCCTGGCTAATTGGGTTTTAGGTCCCCTAAGGGATCTGTACGTGTGGCTATATACGTATATGTGTGTTTGTGTGTGTATGCCTGTTTGTCTATAGGTTTATAAAGGGGATTAGGGCTTGCCTGGGAATGGAGTTGTGAGGTTCGGTTGAGGGGTTGAGGAGCAATTAGGTTATTGCGCGTTATTAGGTTATTGATTTCTCCACTTACCTGCATTTCTGCGTTTACCAGGTTTGGTCCGGGAGAGGGGGTTAACAAAAAGGGGGCTACGGCCTCTGAAAAACTCCAATACAGTAACCTACCATGCTTCTTTTGGAAAAAACAGAGATCGAAACATGGCCGCTATGACATGAACCAAATAAACAAAACAAGTGCTCCGCACTGGAAGCACCTCCGTCACTGCTTTATTTCCTCTAAATACGCCAAAGTACTTAAACCCCCCCAGTCCCAACCCTACTTACCATTAAACATACTTTTGAAAGTTGGCGTTAGCATTCAATCTGTAGAGCGCGGCGGATGGGGCTGAAGTTCTGCATTGAATGCCATTGAATCCCTGCCTCCCTCCCACCTCCCCTCACCCTGAATTTTTCTCTATTCATCCTACGAATATAGTCATCCGCCCTGGCACCAGTTGCGTGGAGGGAAGCGATGGAGGTGAAGACGTTGGGGGAGGAAACGGAGGGAGGATGGGAGGCAAACAGGACACGGGCAAAACGTGTTTGGAAAAGGGACAGAACAGAGCTTTTGGAGGCTGGGTGGATGGTTTGGTGGGGGCTCGTGTCTCTGAATAGGGAGGGATGAGCCGGAAAAATTAAGGATGAGCTGCGGATGGCGGCGGCAAGAGGCGGGCAGGAAATATACAGCGCGATGAGCGGTGGTGCAGCTGTATGTTCATTCACTTCCTAATGCAAACAAGTTTGAAAAAAAAGAGTACAAAAGAAGCCAAAGCTGCAGAAGATATAACTCGTTTATCTTATTCATTTATTTTTTCCTCTAAAGCAAGAACTGCCTGAACTTTTTGGAAAGTTGAGAAAAAATTGGAAAAATAACGCATGAGAAGCGACAAAGCACCTTGGTCATTTGTGGTGGAGCCGACTGCACATTGACAAAGCATTCAGTGAGTGGGAACGAGTGCCATCGTTGATATAAATCATGAACAAAAATTAAAAAAAACTGAGACGGAGAAAGAAAAGAACACTGTTACCCTGTTACCCCGTAACTTCTCAGTCGGACTTTGTCACTGCCAACGCCACCCTGATGCAATGTAACAGCACAGCTGCGATTTGGCCCCACAGCTGTGTAGCGAAGTACAACATAGCCGCATCCATTAACGAGCAATTTCTGGTCCTTGTCTAATTACTCGACCCGCTGTTGGACTGTTGTATAATATTACATTCATTGGACATCTTAGAAAGTCAAAAAGTAATTGCTTTTCTCAAATTTTTCTGGAAGGATTCATTCCTATATAAGGCATATTTTGGCCAAAAGTTATGTATTATCCTGCATTTAGATCCAGACTTCTCCCAGACTAATCCCACCACACACCACTATTTTGTCCACCTCTAAAAATGTCAGAAACGTGCACTATATCTATTATTATGGCCTACTAACAGTGATGCAAGACTGGCAAACAATTTGTTTGTGAATCTCAAAACAAGACTCAAACCTTACATGGCTACGAATAGCAGCTGACTTACGGTAACCTGTAAAGCGGGAGTGAAAAATACAGTATTGGCAAACACAGAGAGGCTTCTCGTCCAATCAAATTACTCCACCAGAATTAACTAACTGCATAAGATCGACTTTCACTGTCAAGAAAATGACTTACTTGCTTGTTAGTTCAGTTTGGCTTCACTGGACTCGTAGAACGTGTTGACATGAAAAATAACTTGTGATAATAACCAATAATAAACTAGCAAGGGACGGGGATATTAAAAATGGAGGCGAACACCGTATCGCATGCCTAAATGTGGATTGTTAAGTAATCTGACGGGCGGAAGGGATGAAGGAGAGATGTTTGTGTTGGAACTGGGTACCAGTGGGGGTCTCGAAGTCTGAGTGGATTATCCCTGTGTGATAGAATGGCGGAAACCTGTCTACGGCACGGCTCAGGCAGGCACGAAACCACTTCACCCAGATTATCCTGCCGCTGGCTCGGTCGATAGCGCAGTTTGGAGCATCTCTGTGTTAAATCTTCAATTTAGAAAAACCAACAAAGCGTCAAAAAAACAAGAGCCAGACCCGTTAAACATATTGTTTCAATAAACAAGCAAATCCCAATCACAAATCATTTTGCTCTGTTTTTTTATTTTGTCAATGTTAAAAGCTAAGCTTTGACAAACAAAGCATCTGCCCTTTATTCACACCGAGAATCACCATATGCGAATTGGGAATTTTGTTAACAATGAGGACATCCGTGGAAGCTTGTCTACAGCGTTGCCCTTTGTGGTGGCTTTAATGTCACAGAGTCTCCGTATAAAATCTGTAGTCCTTTTATGTTTTTTGATTTTTTTCTTCTATATATATTTGAGCTGGCATTTTACAAACTCATCCAACACGGCAGAGTAATGCATTTCGGCCGAGAGGCCGATGATTGTGTCAAAATTGTCGCCACAGCCGGTATTTACAACCGGCAGATCACAACAGTTGCTCTCAGTTTGATATTCACCCCAACTCCCTGGGCCCATCAGTTAATAAGTCCCACCTCTGTGTTTGAGCTGGGTGGTTAATGTGGACATTTCAGAGACATTGTTCGACTAGAAGAGACCGAGCGCTCTTTCAGTTTTTAAATCGAACCTCTAACAACAATATAAGACATGATGCCATCTGCAAAAGTGGCCAGTCGCTGCAAGAAACTCCATTGATCCCTCTGTCAGGTTTACGCTTATCTTGAAGCCTGTAATGGGATTATTTGGTGCAAAAAGGGCTGAAGAAGAAGAAGAAGAAAACACTTTATTGATCCCTGTGGGGAAATTTGACCACAGGGCAACCCACCCCAGCCACCAGTCACCAGCCACCGATACCAGTTGTAGTGCCAATGCCTTGGTCAAGGCCATCGGCAGAAGTTTCCAACCTGAACATGCATGCCGTTTGGGGTGATGCATGTTGTGGAGGTGTATTCTGGTGCAGGACCAGGGAATGAGGAAGAGGAGGCAGGCGGAGGCGAAACAGCGCCGGTTGGCGTGTATTTATTCTCAGTCTTTTAAACAAAACGGTGGCGTATGGGCCAAAATGATAAATCAAGGGCTCGCAGGCCAATATGAAAATGGTCCGTACACTCGGTGCTTTAATGAGCTCCTGCCGTGTCGTGTCTGGCGGCTTGCATATCAGGCTCACTCGCTTGGTCAAACATATCCCGCAAAGATGCCAATCCTCACTGCAGGGACAACAAAACATATGTTACTTCTCAGTTTTTGTGATTGGTTGAATCAGCGGAGTCCCACTGTTGATTCGCCTGATCCGCAGCAGCTGAGCAGCCCAGGGATGGCAGCCTGCTCCGCCTGTCTGCGGCTTGACCACGCCCCCTTGGTCAGCCGCATACCCCCACCGTCGCACTTTGGCCGGGTGTAGCCGGTCCCCACCCACCCTGGAGGGGAAGAGGAAGTCTGCTAAGACCATCTGGGCACCTGGCCTGAGGATCACCCAAAAGTTGAAGGATTGTCGGGCCACGTACCACCGGGTGATCCGCGCATTGGTGTCTTTCATGCGGTGGAGTCATTGTAGTGGGGAGTGGTCTGAATAGAGGGTGAAGGCCCTACACAGGAGGTAATAGTGGAGGATGGTGACCAACCACTTTATCGCCAGACATTCCTTCCCTATGGTGCTGTACCTCGTCTTCCGCTCTGCAAGCTGGCAGCTGAGATACAGCACCGGCCGGTCCACCCCCTTGACCTTCTAGGACAGAATGGCCCCAAGCCCCCTCTTCAACGCGTCCGTCTGCAAAGTTAAGGGTATGCAGTACAGTTCCCCACAGAGACCTGCCTTTTATCTGACACATGCCTGCTGGCACAGCTCTGACCACTGGACTGAATCTGGAGCATCTTTTCGAGTTAGATTGTTCAAGGGGCTGGATTCCGGCACAAACCTACTATAGTACCCGGCCAGCACCAAAAACTGCTTTTCCTCTTTTTTAGTCTTGCGTCTCGGCGTGTTTGTAACCGGGGCGGTCTTATCCACCTGGGTTCGGAGCCCGGAGCGCACCTTCACCCCCGGGGTCGTCTCCACATGGTGGAGTATGAGGGGCATATGGCCGGGCAGGGGAGAAAACACCTCGGCAAAGCGCCGCTGCAGCGCCACAACATCTGAGCTCTGGCCAGAGAGAGATGGTCACTTAAAAGGGCCGTGGTGTGATCTGCCGGCTTCAGAACCTCCAGGCCCAACCTGTCCCTCTCAATCATCGCAGTGGCCTGTGCTACGGGCCCACCTTCCCTCCATTTTTTTAGGAAGTTTAGGTGGTAAATTTGGGCAGACCCTGTCTGTGTGTTGGACTTCATAATCAACCTCCCCCACGCGTCGTGTGACCACGAAGGGCCCTTGCCACTTCACCAGTAATTTCGAGCTGGATGTAGGGAGCAGTACTAACACCTTGTCTCCCTGTGAGAATTGTCTTAATCGAGTCCCCCTGTCATACAGGCGGCGCTGGCAGAGAAAGGGGAAAACCCCGTGGAGGACTGGGGAACCTCCCACACCGCGAACAACAGGGGGTCCAGCCAGTGTCCCACTTTCTGCTGTCATCGTGGACGAACTTCCGGATCATGTTTTCAAATTTTGTTGAAGCGCTCAAGACCGTCTTTCTGCGGGTGGTAAACGCTGGTCCGAATTGAGTGGATGCCTAGTAACCCGTACAGTTTGCGCAATGTTCGTGACATAAACAAAGTGCCTTGTTCGCTCAGGATTTCCTTCGGAATCCTGACCCGTGAGATTACCTGACACCGCGCCTTGCGCCACATTTTTTGCCGTAATATTGCGCAGCGGTTATAATGAGCCGCCTGGAAGACAAAATCCCAACGGCTTTTAGGGGCTAACAATTGGGTATCCTTTTCTCCTGACTGAGGGTCACGGTTCACTCACTATAATCTATACCTAAACACCAAACATTTTATCTGCCCGCTAAAAGGCCCCGCAATGCGTATCGTCCTGTGAATGTTCCAGAGGAAAATCCTCCATGGGATGGACTGGGGATCCCCCTTCCCTGCTTTGGTGACCTCCGCCGGTGCAACCTCTGCATCGCTGTGCGCCACGCAACACTCGCATATACCTACAGACCGTGAGCGCACCCACCATGCTTCTTTCATTAAGAAACCCGGCCAATTTGTACCCAAAATCAGGGGTGCGACAGGCAGGAACTAACTGTAGCTTTTACCATAAGTGACCCACCGCAGCAAAACCCGCTATCTCGCTCATTTAAAAAAAATGGCCATGAGCCGCCAAATAAGTTTAAAAAACCTTTCTAGAAGAAAAGTCAAAGAAGAGTCAAAGATTCGCTCACACACCCGCTCGCTGAATCGAAACTAAAGGAGCTTGTTTGGACATGTTGTTCTTTTCATTTGCGAATCAAGATTCAAGACTCGATTTAATCCTGCCTGCAGTTGACAAGTCACGACCAAAACAAACAAACCTGTTTCGAATATGTTCTGGTGAACCCAAATGCAGGACACAAGAAGGTCTGACAAGTAGGTGAAAAGTTTAATGTTAAACAGGCAATGGATCACGGTCCAGGGACAGACAGGGAATCAGGGTCTAGGAACAGGCAAGGAATCGGTTGGAAAACAGGATCAGGTAACAAGCTGGGAATCAGGAACATATAGAGGACCAATAATTCAATATTCACACAAAGACACAGAGACACCGAGACACAACAATCTGACTGAGACAGAGTGAATGGGGAACAGGTTAAATACAAGAGGAGTGACGACGAAGGTGAAGACAAGTGGGGAGATTGCTGACGGGAGAAGCTGCCGGCTCAGGAATGGGCTGGCCCACGGGATAGGGGGCCAACTGGTTGGGAAGAGGAATAGGCAGGCCTCAGCAGGATCTTCCAACAACTCAGGAACTTGCTGAGCCTCAGCGGGAGAGGCTGACTGCTCGGTAACCGGAACTGACGGAGCCTCAGCAGGATGGGCAAACTACTTGGGAATGTGCTGAGCCTCGGCGGGAGAGGCTGACGGATCAGGATTGAGCTGGACCTCGGGAGAGGGGGCCATTGGGTCAGGAACAGGAGTAGGGCGAGCCTCAGCAGGATCTGCCAACAATTCAGGAACGTGCTGAGCCTCAATGGGAGAGCCTGATGGCTTTGGAACCGGAACTGGCAGAGCCTCATCAGGATTGGAAAACAACTCATGAACGTGCTGATCGTCTGCAGGGAAGGCTGACGGCTCGTGAACAGGAACAGGAACGGGAACACCGCAAGCTTCAGCAGGATCTGACAACAACTCAGGAACGGGCTGAGCCTTGGCGGAAGAGGCTGACGGCTAAGTAATGGGCTGGAGCTCGGGAGAGGGGGCCAACAGCTCGAGAACAGGAATAGGGCGAGCCTCAGCAGGATCTGCCAATGACTCAGGAACGGGCTAAGCCTCAGCGGGAGAGGCTGACGGCTCGGGAACGGGCTGGGGCTCAGGAGAGGGGGCCAACGCGTCAGGAACAGGAATAGGGCGAGCCGCAGCAGGATCTGCTTACAACTCAGGAACATGCTGAGCCTCGATGGGAGAGGCTGGCGGCTCTGGAACAGGAACAGGAACACGAACAGGAACACAGTGAGCCTCAGCAGGATCTGACAATAACTCGGGAACGGGCTGATCATCGGTGGGAGAGGCTGATGGCTCAGGAACGGGCTGGACCTTGGAAGAGGAGTCCAACGGCTCAGGAACAGGAGGAGGGCGAGCCTCAGCAGGATCCGCTAACGACTCAGGAACATGCTGAACATCGGGGAAGAGGCTGATGGCTCTGGAACAGGAACAGGGCGAGTCTCAGCAGGATCGGCCAAGGACTCAGGAACATGCTGAGCCTTGGCAAGGGAGGCTGATGGCTTTGAAAAAATGAACATGGTGAGCCTCAGCAGGATCGGCTAACGACTCAGGAACATGCTGATCTTCGATGGGAGAGGCTGATGGTTCTTGAATAGGAACAGGGCGAGTCTCAGCAGGATCGGCCAAGGACTCAAGAACCTGCTGAGCCTTGGCAGGGGAGGCTGACGGCTTGGCAACAGGGTGAGCCTCAGTGACAGCCGACAACCGGATGACCAGAAACAGACTGAGCCTCGGCCCGGGAGACTGGAATGACAGACTTTGGAGAAATGGGAGGCGGAGAAGGGGGGGGCATATAACTTCCACCTGTTAAACGGTAACATCTGGGCAAACTCAGGATCCTGCTTCCAGGAGATAGCGAGGAGCTTAAGGAGAGCTGGCTCCTCACCTTCAAACACCTCTTGGTTCACTCCAAAGTCATGCCAGGAGAAGGGCAAGCAGGGCAGTGGAGACTCTGTGGTACTGGGCAGCGGAGGAACTGGAGCCCGGAGCAGCTGGGACACAGGGGAGCTTGACCGCAGTGACTGGGGAGCTCCGGGCCGCGGACACTGGGGCGCGCCGGGCCGCAGAGACTGGGGAACACGCTTCCTCCTGGGGGACTTCCAATGGTCCCTGGAGAAGATGGCGAGGCGTGACCCCCACAAGGGGGACTGCTGGGGATCCTTGGGGGCTGGAACAGGACAGGTGAGTGCCAGGACATCCAGCTCACAACTGGGGGCTAGGCCAAGGGTTGGCTCCAGGGTCACAAACAGGCGGGGGGCAAGCAGTCCAGGGTGCCTGAAAGGAATGTCCAGGCCGCAAAGCATGCTGGCGATGAGCAGGCCTATGCCTAGCAGGCTGGTGACGAGCAGGCCGGTGGGAGCAGGTGAATCTTCGGACTAGTCCCTGATGAGGAACCACCTGAAGGCTACAAAAACCAGGTCCACTGGGTTCATGTTAGGTCAGATTGTTCTGTTAAGAATACAGTCTAGTGAACCCAAATGCCGGACACGACAAGGTTTTAGGAGTAGGTGCAAGGATCAGGGTCCAGGGAGAGACAGGAAATCAGGGTCCAGGACCAGGCAGGGAATCATGATCAGGAAGAAGGCAGAGAATCAGAGCCCAGGAACAGGCATGGAATCAGCGTGGAAACAGGATCAGGGAACAGGCTGGGAAAAGGCTGGGAACAGGCTGGGAACAGGCTGGGAATCAGGATCGCAGACAGGACCGAGAATTCAGTACACACTCAGAGACACAGAGACACCGAGATACAATGATCTGACCACGACAGAGTGAATGGGGAACAGTTTAAATACAAGAGAAGTGACATGGATGGTGAAGACAGGTGGTGAGATTGCTGACTGGGGACAGGTGTGCAGTGGCAGGGATGTGAAACCAGAGACAGACAGAGGGAGCTAGAGAGGGACAGAGGTACCTAGAAACAGACAACATGCAAGAGCAGGGCAGGATCCGGACAAAAGCAACAAAATGTCACACAATCACACAAACAAACAAACTATTATTTATTGCAAAAGCGACTCTCATCTCATTGGAAAGGAACAATTTGTTCTGAACGAATCGTTTGGTGACTCTCCCATCACTGTTCCCCGGAAAGAAACCCTGACAGCCTCCTACATCCTCCTCTCACTATTGTCACCACCGACTGACCAGTCCTCAGTCCCCCTCCGAACTGTCTGACGCCCACCTTCTTTCTCTGATCTGTCTGACGCCCACCTTCTTTCTATATCCTCTCTAGCTGTGGTGTCGCTCTACCTCTTTGTGAGGTGGTTCTCCTCCCGACGCTCATTAAAGTCTCCTCAGCTGAAACGGATAGGAAGGAAAGGGGCCATTTGCCTTCTCTCCAACCCCTCAATTGCTCCTTGTTTAATCTGTCACCCATCCTTTCAATACCAGAGGAGGACAAGGAGGTGAGGAGCCCTATGAAAATGCCTTATAGTATGGCCATGAGATTTATTGTAGAAATACTATTAAAATTATATTGTAAAAAACATCTACAATCATATTTATATCCTGTTAATATTGCATTTGATTGTTTTTAATGCACTACCTACATAAAAAAAGTAAATTAAAGTACTACCGCACATGTATTATTATAGGTCATGATAATCACACTATAGCATGGACTGAAATGAATCCAAGTCAGAAGGAACTACTGATGCTTGGAAGCGCTAAGTACAGATATAGCCTTAATTTGGATTGTAAAATTGCAATAAATCGGTCAGCCACAACATTAAAACCACTGACAGGTGAAGTGAATAACAATGCTCATCTCGTTACAATGGCATCCGTCAAGGGGTGGGATATATAAGGCAGCAAGTGAAGAGTCAGTTCTTGAAGTTGATGTGTTAGAAGCAGGAAAAATGGGCAAGCGTAAGGATCAGAGTGACTTTGACAAGTGCCAAATTGTGAATGGACAACTGGGTCAGGGCATCTCCAAAATGGCAGCTCTTTTGGAATCACGTTTTTTTTCTATGGTCCGATCAAGCATCTCTGGGATGTGCTGGAACAACAAGCCAGATACATGGGGGACCCACCTCGCCACTTACAGAACTTAAAAGATCTTCTGCTAATGTCTTGGTGCCAGATACCACAGGACACCTTCAGAGGTCTTGTGACTCCATGCCTTGACGGGTCAGAGCTGTTTTGGGGGCACGAGGGGGAGCTACACAATGTAAGTGGTGATTAGTTGTGGTTGTAATGTTGTGGCTGATCGGTGTAAGTCTACAATAATCACTTTAACTATGCAAAAGGTTATAATCAGAGGTATTATTAATAATTGTATAGTCATATCATCAATTATCATTCATTGTTAACATTTTGCCCAACGAATGCATGCATTCATGAAACAACTTGAGCGTGTTATCCAAGGTACTTCTAAGCGATGCAAACATCCACAAAATAATGCACGGGGCTCAGAAAGGCCATTTCAAATACATTTATGTACTTTGAATGTTCAATATTGAATAATATAGTGTATTTCTGAAGTATAGAGGTCTCTTCTGTTCGACTAAGAAAACCTTGTCCACCAATATCTACTGGTTGATGAGGTTTCATGACTCACGGTACCCTGAGCACAATGATCAAGCAAATTCGTCAAAAAATCGGATCAAATTGGCAGTGATTTGCAGCAGTGACAGCAGCTCCGGTAAACAACGGGTGGGTGATTTGTCTTTAAAGTCATTTTTCTAAGTGTGTCGTGTAAGAGGTTCATTCTCCCTTTTTTCCTGTGGGAAAATGTAAAATCAAACATTGAATTCAAGTACATGAAGTGCTCTGAATATAAAGCCATAATAAAAAAGAAATCTATTACAGTCTTTAGTACCAAAAATACGTCAATTTTAAACACTGCAATTTTAGTGGCAATTTTAGTGACGCCTCACTGACTCTTTGGGGTAATTTTGAAAGAATTCAAAATTATAAAATGTATATCGCGCCGCGTTTACTGCTACAAGCATGTATTTAATTTTAACAGCATAAATGGAGAACATTCTTGTTAATTGCACGAAAAACATCCTGTGCTGATCAAACCGCGAGATTGTGCCAGCCGCCTATGGCGAGTGGGTTATTAACATCGTAATTTTATAAGAAACAGCCACTTGACGCATATGTGTTATGCATGCGCTCCATAACACGCCGTTTTCATTGTCGGTGGTGGGGTCCACCGCAAGAATGCAATATTCAAGAATTATGTAGCAGATGCGGCAAATTTGAGGAGTCACTATCGCTAGTTGTGGAACGTTCACAAAAATGGAACAGCATATCATCACCACCGCAAGTAACTAAGAAAAACAAATCAATCAGAAGAAGGCAGGGGAAGGATCTAAGGCCAAGGACGAGTGTGAATAATGTGCTTCTTTGTCCATTTTTGGATGGAATTCTGGGATAATCCACCCAACAAAGATAATGATATGGATTTGCACTTTAATATCCCCTGCTCTCTCTCAATAATGTTTTCAAATGTCGCGTCCCTGCTGTCAAAAAGTAGATGATGATCCAAATGACTTTTATAGTCTTCAGCGGTTGCCCCACTGGACTGCATTCAAGCAGAGTGAGAAGCTGCAGCAGAGTAGTGAGTTGCTCAATCTTGAAGCGCTCGGCGAGGTTGTGCCATCAACAGTCATCAATGATGAGAAGCCAACCCATCCTTTAAGGTTTGAAGGGTTCTGTCCTTCATGACTTCCACCGACTTGAGTTGATCAAATTCAACCCCCCGACCTACTCCACCCCTTCCTCTAACCCCTGAGTCGAGGCGGCGGCTATTTATCTTGTAGCAATGCGGCTCGCTGGCCCAGCAACAGCCAAAACATGGTTTCTTCCCCTACATTATTCTGAGGGTGGGGCATGGCCTCGTTGACCCGGGACCCTCCGCCCCACCCCTCCTCCGCCTACAAACCTCATTTAACGCACATCTTCATCAGGACCCCAACAGCCCATTAAATACATCATTGGAGCGCTGATTAAAAATGAAACACGCTTAAACGCGGCAATCAATCATTTAATAGGTTAACAGGCTTAAAATATCAGAGCGCGCTCCTCTTTCAACCTGAGCCTGCAGGGACAAAAGGAAGGGCGACCTGGAGAGAGAGAGAGAGAGAGAGAGAGAGAGGGGGGGAGAGAGGGGGAGAGAGAGCGGGGGAGAGGTAGGGAAGGAGGGAAAGAAAATAGAGCTTCTGCAAATGGACTGGCATTTTTATGGATTCACAAAGACAATTTGCTTGCTATGAAGTGGGCTGGATTTGATAATCGTAAAAGTGGAGTTCTTGTGTGTGTGTGTGTGTGTGTGTGCGCGCACGTGTGTGTGTGCGTGTGCGTGTGTGTGTGCGTGCGTGAGCTGGGGTTTGAAATATGATGCGATCATTTCAAACTCCCAGGGCATCTATCTTGTGCACGTGCCTCATTTTCGGTGTTTCAGTCATAAAGCAAATGTGTTCAGTCATAAAGCAATGGTTTTTAACCGCTGTACCGCCGCCGTGAGAGCTTGGCGGGTGTGCCGCTAAAATAAAACGTTCAAATTCCAAAAAAAAAAGAAAAAAAAAAAAAAAACCTGAAAAAATAATGGAATTGAGCTTTTGTGTTGCAAGATCAAAGTTGCCAGGCTGCGCTAATTCCTCGTATCTGTCAGTTCCAGCCAGGATACCAGCTCTGTGTGCCTCAGACTGAGTTCTATTCTGAGGGTAAGTAGCCATGAAATGTTTAGCTCTTTTTTGAGATTTGGTTCCGGACAAGTCATTTAGTAAAAAGAGTAGTTTGATTTTCCTCGTCTCGGTTTTTGTAGATTTAGTGGGCGTCACGCGCGGTGAACGAGGGCGGACTTCCGGGGGGGGGGAACAAAAATGCCAAGTTTGAAATTGATTAATCCAAATTCAAAACTCGAACCGGGTTTCACCACTTGAGTTGAATCTTAGATTCGTACATCTAAGATCAATTCATTGATTCCATATTTCAATGTATTTTATTTTTAAACCAGGATGTTCTACGCTAGGCTACGATGGTGGTGAAAAAAAAAAAAAAAAAAGGCACATCAACAAGTAAGGAAAAGTGAACTAAACAAATTTAAACCAACAGGAGTAAACTAAATCCTTGCTGGTGCAAGCCAACCTTAGTCATGATTTAGGGCTAGGTTAACCCTTACCGTACCGTTCATTGCTAACCTTCTATTATAATTAGATTTATTTTATCCACTAAGGCGATCCTCATCAAATACTTTTTTTTTTTTTTCTTTATTATGGTCCTCGCAGGGGAAAAAACATTGACGGGTTACATTGAACAGAGATTTATCGTCAGTTCTTACTGTAACAAAGTTTTTAGGATTTACAGTTAAATAAATCCAGTGAGCGGTACTTTTAGACTCATTCCTGCCGACCTTTTCAACAGAGGCTGAATAAGTAATCGAATCCAGGGTATGGGTGCCGGCTTTTTTATTTTTATTTTTTACTATTTATTTCATTACTGTTTTACCAAACATTCTCCCTGCGGCGCTCGACGCTTTAAACATCACACCCACAAATAATAAACCAACAACCTTGACTTACCTTCAATCGGCTCGCTCCCCGCCTCCTTAAAAAATAAGAACTGGGAATGTGAAATCGGAAGAGGAAAGTTTAAAGTATGTGAATAGAACCTTGGGTTTTCATATTTATTTTCCTACATGGTGTGGGCCCCCAACACGTTGACATCTCTGAGAAATGACGCAGGGAGAGTTGAAAATGAGGTTAGCCGAGGGAGCAGGGCCTGGCCAGGATCAGGGCTTATGTGGGCTAACTAAACAAGGCCGTAATCAGTAGAGGGGGGTGGTAGGGGGGCATTAAAAGTGATTCATGTTGCCATCGTTGTCTTTCTGTGGCCCGAAGCCTGTCAATTACCCTCCCACCACTTCGATGGGGCATGCCAGATAACAAAGGTAGTGATTTCATTCGAAAACGCCGGATCGTTTTGGAACGGACGATAATTTCTGTGTGTGTGCGAACAAAAACAAAACAACAACAAAACAAAATATAGATTATTTGGTGTGTGTGTGTGTGTGTGTGTGTGTGTGTGTGTGTGGCACAGTGTATGTGTGTGTGTGTGTGTGTGTGAGTCTGTGCATGTACACTCACCACCACTACCCCCATTAGGATGTGTCAAATAAAAAGGTGGTCATTTCATTCAAAAGGGTCGGATCGCTTTGGAACGCGGAAGTCTCAGCGTTAAGTAAAAATATATACACTGTATGTAGATGCTTATGTGTGTGAGCATGGGTATCTTCCACAGCTCCCAAGAAGTGTGTACGCATGCGCGTGTGTGTGTGTGTGTGTGTGTGTGTGTGTGTGTGTGTGTGTGTGTGCTCGCTTGCAGAGTGTGCGCATGTGTAACTTTGTCTTAGCGCGATTATGCAAATGCAATTAGAGTCTCTTTATCTGTTCAAAGGCGCCGAGGATGAAAAGCAGACCGACTTGACCCGACACGCACGCGCACACACACGCCCCAACTTCTCTCCTCTGTGTGCGCGTGTGTGTGTGCGTGTGCGTGTGTGTGTGTGTGTGTGCGTGTGTGTGTGTGTGCGTGTGCGTGTGTGTGTGTGTGTTCCTGCATTAACCCAGCAAGAGAGAGAGAGAGGAGTGAGCAGAGCGGGAGGACAAAGGCAGGCAACATCGAGATAGATGAAAATGGAAGGGGAAGAATCGGTACGTGCGAGTGGCAGGGGGGGAAGATTTGGGAAGGGGAAGGAGGGTGGGTGGAGAAGGGGGCGGGGGGGCGGAGAAGAAGAAGAAAGGGAGCGCTAATTTCTGGAGTCAAATCGATATCTGGGAGAGTGGGGGTGGTGGTCGGGACGTGGGGGATGCTAACGACGGATGGGAATGGAAGAGGCGGGGTTTGGGGGGGATGCAGAGCACACGGCCACGAGACAGAGCGCGGGGGGTGGTGGTGGTGGGGGGGGGTTCCTCAAAGCTCGCCATGAACTCGACTGAACCGAACTTCCAACGCTGTCGCCCTTTTGTTTTTTAATAGGCTTGGGCTTATGTCGGAGCAGCTGAAAACCCAGGCGAGCTGATTTCAACGTCGCTACTCTGCGGTTGTGCCTTGCGGCCGAGCTCCCGGTTAATGTTGTGAACTTGTTATTTATCTATTTATTTTTAATTTGGGGACTTTGTATTTCTACCTCTTATTCGATTGGGAGATCACATCCGCTCCCTACTGCCCGCTCTGCACTATTGAGGCGTATCGGTTTTAAGCCGTCTTTCAAGGGTGTCTGACCCCTGGGATCTCTAGGGGATTTTCAATGACCTGGAAATATTTAGAGGAGGAGGAAAGGAAATGTGTTTTTTAAAGGGGTTAGGTGATCCAGAGTGAGGTACAAAACCCGCTGAGAGAAAAACGAAACTCAGCGTGCTGCCCTAGAAAAGGACCCACAACATAAATACGAAAAACAGCAGTAGAACCAGTCTCTCAAAGTTGAATAAGGAATGAAATGTTGGCCAATTTCAGCACACCTTTATTTTGAAGTGTGTGTTGCTTTAGATTGTTTCTGTCGTGAGTTTTGCGGTGCACTTTCATTTTGCAGTGTATTTGGGTTCAGATGTATTACGTTGGGAGTTTTGCAGTGCACTTTAATTTTGCAATGCGTTTGGTTTCAGGCTTTTTACATTGTGAGTTTCGAAGAAAGCTTTTATTTTGTGGGGTGTTCGGTTTTAGGCGATTTAATTTGTGACGTAGCACACTTTATTTTGAAGCGTATTTTGTTTAAGATTGTTTCTGTTTTGAGTTTTGCAGTGCACTTTTATATTGCAGTACATTTTGTTTAGGTCATTTTCATTGTGGGTTTTACAGCACGCTTAGTCTTGCATCATCTTTTGCTAACTTAACAAGTTTCATTGTTTGCAGTGGGTTCCATGTATTTGTTGCACAAATTTAAATCATTTAAAATGCCTGGTGAGAAATGCAAAGTTTACTTCCTGTAGTTTCTGAAAAAGCTCCTAAAACCCTGGAGCTCTGTAGCAGAAACAGCACAATTTGAAGTAGATTTTTTTGTTTTCTAAGTCACTAACACACGAATGCAATGAGATGATCACAGCTGAAGAGTGATATGGACAAAAATACTTCAAGGCCAATCAATCAGCAAGATACCAAACGTTGTATGGTTTTGCTTTAATGAGACAACTCCCCCTGTTACATGCAGGACTCAGCAGCTGGAGCGGCCGTTTGTGCCGCTTGTGTGACAAAACCGCCTGCCAGGTGTGAAATTCAGAGACACAGCGGCGCACCTCGGGGAGCCGTGCTTGTACATTTTCCTGTTTGTCCTGGTGCGTCCTGGGCTACATTCAACTCTGGAACCTGCATCAGCGCAAAGTCAGCCTTTGTGTGTTGACTGGCTGGCGGTGGACTTGGGACCAAGCAGGGAAGCGGCTGGCACCTGTCACCAAACTTGTCCTTTGATGCTGCGGTTTTGTGCTCTGGGACAGCAGGGCAAACAAAGTTGTATCCTGTAGGAATAGTTCTGGAGGTCGTCTAGAGGAGTGTTTTTCCAACCTTTTTGGCTAAGAACCACTTTCTAAAAATGGCAAACCATTGCGACCCAATAAACAATCTGTAGGCTGTGAGCCGAGCTAATATCTGCATAAATCAATGTTTCTAATCATTTCTTTAACAGCCCTTTTGGCATTTTGTGTATTTGTAGTTTTTTTTTTGTTCTTTATTTTGCTGGAAATTTGTCTCTTGCATTTGCCCAACCTAGTATCCTATTTATCTAGGAGCAGTTGGCTGATACATGGCGACCAACTGCAGATCTTAACCAGTGACTTGGTCAGGAGCATCGGCAGACTGTCTTACCCTAACTTGCATGTCTTTAGTCCCGGAGGAAACATACGTGAACATGCAGACTCCACACAGAAAGGCTCCTGCCGGGTTCCAGGTTTGTCCTGAGCCGTTTACCATTTCTAAGACATAACAAATGTTCAATGAACTACATTTCATTGGCAGATACACCAACAAGCTCCATTATGTGACTGGAAGGTGTGCAGTGGATAGAGGTATGAAGACTGAGAACAAAATGAAGAAATTCTGTAATTAGATATCGAGAACCGTCCTCCGTTGGAGACCCATAATATGATTTGGATCCGTTCTCCTGCGACCAGATCTCCTGTCCTCACCTCTACAGTGGTATTTTTCAGAGAGGTGGACGAGGTTCCAAACTCTTCATGGAGAATCCATCCTCGTCCGTCCTATGATACGCTAATGTAGATCAGAATCAGAATCAGAATCGGAATCAGAATAGTCTTTATTGCCAAGTAAGTTTAAACGAACAAGGAATTTGTCTTGGTGTTCAGTGCATACTGTACATGAAACATAAATGTAAAACAATAAGTGAAATATTATTGAAATATATAAGCATATGTACAATAAGGCTGTTTTGGTTTATGTTTTGTTTTTTGTTTTTTTAGTTTTTAGTTTTTTTTTTTTTTTTTTAAATAAAGCTGTACAGTTGTGCAGGGCTGTGCAAATGTTCAGTATAAAGTGTAACAGTATGTGTAATGTCCATGGATAAAGTCCAGAGAATGAGGAATGTGCATTAATGTAACGCATAGACATACTCATTCCGTTTAAGGCGGAGTGGGGGGGCAGTTGATGAGGCCAGTTGCAGAGGGGAATAAACTATTCTTGTGGCGAGAGGTTTTGGCCTTGTAAGACCACAGCCTCCTGCCAGAGGGAAGTGTTTCAAACAGTTTGTGTCCGGGGTGGAAGGGGTCCTCAGGGTCCTTGAGGCATACAGGTCCTGGAGTGACGGCAGATTGCAGCCAATCACCTTCTCAGAGCGAATGACAGGCTGCAGTCTGCCCTTGTCCTTGGTGGTTGCAGCAGAGTACCAGATGGTGATGGAGGATGTGAGAAAAGAGTCAATGATGGAGGTGTAGAAGTGCACCATCTTTGTCTCTGGCTGGTTGAACTTCCTCAGCTGCCGCAAGAAGTATGTCCTCCACTGGGCTTCTTGACGATGGGGCTGATGTCCAGCTCCCACTTGAGGTCCTGGGAGATGATGGTTCCCAGGAAGCGGCAGGACTCCACAGAGTCGACTGGGGCGTCACACAGGGTGATGGGGCTGAATGGGGCAGCGTTCTTCCTGAAGTCCACAACCATTTCCACTGTCTTCACAGCATTGAGCTCCAGGTTGCTCTGGCTGCACCAAGTCACCAGATGGTCAAGCTCCCACCTAGAGGCGGACTCATCCCCACCAGAGGTGAGCCCAATGAGCGTGGTGTCGTCCGCAGATTTCAGGAGCTTGACAGACTGGAGGGTGGAGGTGCAGCTATTGGTGTACAGGGAGAAGAGCAGAGGAGAAAGAACGCAGCCTTGAGGGGAACCGGTGCCGGTGGTCCGGGAGTCAGAGACAGGTTTTCCCAGCTTCACGTGCTGCTTCCTGTCAGACAGGAAGTCCGTGATCCACCTGCAGGTGGAGTCAGGCACACTTGTCCTGCACAATCATGTCCTGCCGGGATAATTGTGTTAAAGGTGGAGCTGAAATCCACAAACAGGATCCTGGCGTAGGTTTAAAGATACAACACACTACATACAACACTACAACACATGCATACACACACACACATGCTTTGGGTGGTGGCCGGTGAAATGAGGCCTCTGCATTTAACCCATCCTGGATTGTCTTTCCTCCGGGGGTGCAGCCAGGAGCAGTGGGCAGCATTCGTGGACCTGTTTCCATATGTCCATCGCTGGTCAGACGATGATGTGTGCATGTTTTTGGTGGGGGTCCTTACTGACGTTAGGTGGAGGAAACCCCATGTGAGCACGAGGAGAACATGCAAACTCCACACAGAGTGGCTCCTAATTGGAAGATAACCCGCCGGAGCACGGTGCCAACAGCGCCCCCAAGCGGGAATCGAACTCAGGACCTTCTTGCTGTGAGGCAGCAGTGTAATGCACTCCTCGGGCACGATTCCTGAGGAGTCCAGGTGCTGGAGGATGAAGTAGAGGGCCAAGTTTACTGCATCGTTTACTGCATTGTTTACAGCGGACTGGAGGCGGACTTTAGGGGGTCCAGGAGAGGGTCTGTGATGGATTTGAGGTGGGAAAGCACAAGGCATTTAAAAGACTTCATCCACACAGAGGTCAGGGCGACGGATCTGTAATCATTAAGTCCTGTGATCCTTGACTTCTTTGGGACTGGGATGATGGTGGTGCATTTAAAGCAGGCTGGTACATGGCATGTCTCCAGTGAGGTTTTGAAAATGTCACCGGACATTTGAACCCCAGAGACAGCTGATCAGCACAGTGCTTCAGGGTGGATGAGACAAAGTCGGATCCGGCTGCTTTGCAGGGGTTCTGCCTCTTGAAAAGCCTGTTGACGTCCCTTTCCGGGATTGAAAGAGTTGTCACTGTGATGGGGGGAGGGGGGGGGGGGCTCTGAGTTGAGTAGGTGTGAAGAGGTCCAGTCTCCTGCTGTGGTGGGGAAGGTGGAGCTGGAAGGCTGGGGCTGGTGGAAGGTGTCACGGGGGATGGTGTCAGGACTGTCCCATTGTCTTTAAAAGCGACACTAGAAGATGTTCAGGTCATTGGCCAGGCGTGAGTTGTTCAAGGAGTTAGGTGTTTTTGGTTTGAGGTTCGTGATTTGTCTGAACCCTTTCCAGACAGAGGCAGTCATTGGCTCAAAACTGGTGTTGGAGTCACTTTGAGTATAGTCGTTTAGCAACTTGCACCTGTTTGCTAAACCTGTACTTTTCCACTTTAAACATGTCTCTGTCCGCACTCCTAAACGCTTCTTCCTTCTCTAACCTTAGCTGTTCTGGGTTTAGCTGTGAAAATGTGCTTGCGTGGTTATAATTCAGCTCTCCTCACAGAAGCTGATTGTCTGCTGTATGATGATGTCACAGCCTCTGTGTACTATTGCAGTCTATTGGAAGCAGTCCTGAAAATGTCCCAGTCGGTGCGGTCCAAGCATGCCTGAAGATCCTCCACAGCTTCACTGGTCCACTTCTTAGATGTCCTCACCACAGGTTTCCACAGCTTTAATTTCTGCCTGTATGCAGGAATCAGTTGGACCATGACGTGGTCAGAGTGTCCCAGTGCAGCTCGGGTGACGGCATGATAGGCACTGCTTTCTGTGGTCTAACAGTGGTATTCTCCTCTCTGGTGGGGCATTTAATAAACTGTCTATATTTGGGGAGTTCATAGCTGAAGTTTCCTTTGTTAAAGTCGCCTCGGACAATAGCCGGGTTTGTCCATTCCACACACCGTATCTGGTCGGCGAGCATGCGCTGTGCGTCCTGCACGTTGGCTTGCGGTGGTATGTAAACACCGACCAGTATGAATGAAACAAACTCACAGAGACAATAGAAGGGTTTGCAGTTGATGAAGAAAGATTCTATATCAGGAGAACAGTGCTGTAGGATCGCTGTCACACCATTACACCAGCTACTGTTAGTGTAAAAACACAAACCTCCACCTTTTGTTTTGCCGCCGGAAAGTTCTGTGTCCCGATCCGCTCTGAAGAGTTGGAAGCCCGCCAGCTGCAGCGCAGAGTCCGATATCGTTCCGCTCAGCCACGTCTCCGTGAAGCATGAAAAAGAAGACGAAGAAAAGTCTCTGTTCTTCCCCAACAGTAGCTGAAGTTCGTCCAGTTGGTTTCCCAGTGAACGCACGTTAGAGAGAAATATTTCAGGTAGCGGTGTGCGATGTCCGCGTCGGCGGAGGCACACGAGCACACTGGCGCGTTTCACTGCGTGGACAAAGGTGAGTGCACCTTTGACCAGAATGTTCGGTAATTCCACAGATGTGGCGATGAAAGTGGGAAATAAATCCACAGGGGTTGTAGCCCTGATGTGCATGAGCTCTTCTCTGGTGTACGAGCTCCCGGAATTGTCACAAAACCTAATTTAACAAACAAGATGAGACATAACCCCGCTCGCCGACACACCAAGGCGGCCGTACGAGGCGCCATCTTGGTGATCACAATGAGGGGTACCTTCAGCCACCTGTTTATTCCACAGAAAGTCCCGCAAATCTGAGTTTTTCAACAGCTGCCTGAAGAGTAACGGAAATCCCGCTTTAAATACATAAATAATGGAAACTAGCTTTGTGTTGCAAGATCAATATTGCAAGTCTGTAGTAATTCATCTTATTTATCGGTTCCTGTGAGGATACCAGCTCTATGTTCATCAAAATAAGCCTCAGTTCACATTGAAGTCGTTCACATTGATTGAGTGGTTCTCTATAGCCAAAAACTGTGCTCTTGTCATTCTACAGGTATGAGGACAGAGTTATTGCAGCAGTTCTTGATGATTTAAGAATGAATATAGAGTTGCATTGCAGGTTGAGAAGTTGAATTCCACTTGCAGACTAACTCTGTCCTAGATGCAATAGCACGAATACTCTGTGTTGTATGCCCAGCATGCTGACAGCACCAGTTAAAAAAAACAAAATAAAAATAAAAAATGAAAAATATTGCAAGGCTGTTGTAATTCATCTTATTCATCGGTTCCCGTCAGTATTCCAGCTCTATCTTTATCAAAATAAGCCTCAGTTCACATTGAAAGTGAAAACTATTAGTTTTGAATGAAAGGTTCGACTCCTTTTTGAGATTTGGTAATTGACAAGTCACTAAGAAAAGATATTTCTCAGATTTTCCCACTCATCGATTGTTTAATTCAGTTGGTGTAACGCACGCTGAACGAGCGAGAACATCGTTTGAATGGGGGTCGGAAGAGTCGGTTTGGCTCTGAGCTGTGAATTTAATTCTCCCAAGGATCATTTAATTCTCTAAAAATGTCTTTTTCTGGTGGAATGTGAAGTGTAAATCAGTCCAATTAAATACAAATTATGCTTAATGCCTGCACCCTTTGTTGCCTTCGACTTTAATTTAGTCCTCAGTAATTATTTTCAGTTTGTAAGACTCGCTCGGCCACTATATTTTCCGGAGTGACTCGTGACTCCAGAGTCATTTAAAGGATTAGTTTGCGACAAACAAATTGTTTGTGAGTCTTGCGTCACTAACTATTAATATTCCATAATAACAATAACCCCAGTTCTATGGGTTTGTGTTGTTTTGTGAAGTTGTTAGTGTTTAACAGGATGGTGGTGTGCCAGGGGATTATTTAATTGTAAAAAGTGTGCCGTGGTAGAAAGAAGGCCGAGATTAACCGTCCTAAGTAGTGGCGTGTCGAACTGGAACCCCAAGGGAGTCAAGGACGATCAACGTTCTGTTCGCCAGAGCTCGAATTGGACGTACATGAGAACTGTTATGGAATCAATCCCAAGCGGTTCCGTTTGAACTCCGCCTGAAACAAACACAAATATCCTACATTGTTTACTCACAGCATGACCCCCTGGATGAAATCAATACAGTCCATTTTCTTCAACATTTCCCCTACTCAACTGCTGTGTGTACCAGCTGTGCCTTCAGTGAGGGACATCAGAATACGATCCACGGGCATTAACATAAGATCTGTAACTGGCTTTAAATATAGCCTGCTATCTGACTTGCTTGATTGTAAACATTGAATACTATACAACTTAGTTATCGCATTGATAATACATTGATATTACCACTAGCTGTATTTCTTAATGTATATACTGTATGATTACAGCTGTACATATTGCCTTTAATCCTGTAAATCCTTCTGATCCTGTATTTCAGCCGCCAAGATACAAACCTAAACGTCCCCGAAGGAGATCACTTGAGCACTATCTATAATCGTCTTATCTAACTCATCTCATAAGCAAATTGCACCCGGACTTCAAAGAGGGAATGTGGGAAAGGATGAACAGGGTCGGCTCCGCGAAGGAGTAGACCCCGTTCAGAAGAGACTGACTTTATTGACTTGCGTGCAAGTCAACATATCAGCGGCATCACCTCGGGCAGGGCTGCCGCCATGCGAGGGAGCTCCGATGTGGCAAGCTCAATCCATCACCACCTTTATCTACACTTTGGCAGAATAAATACATACAGGCACATGATAAGTCTCGACGATATTGAAAGTAGCATAAGAGCGGCCGATAACGTCAAGCAAAATCCCACTGAAATGCCATCAACATTATGTGGATTTTTCAACCAAACCATGAATAAAAACAAAAACAGCACTAAGATACTGAAGTTTGAACAGTAATCTGAGAAAATGTCACGAGTGGGGCTCTCAAAAGTTATTTGTTTCAAAATTTTTCCCAAAATACTTACTCAAAAAACTTTGAGTCAAATGTTATTTTAGAGATAATATGCAGCCAGCCAGTCATTATTGCAAATTGACCCCCCTGACAATGGTCGATTTTGTGACTCTGGAAGCATTTGAAAGCTTTGTTCGCTATGAATGACTCGTCCTTGAGTAATGAATCGCAAAGAAAAATAGTCCGCAAAATCTATTCGCCCAAAGTTATTGACAGTTATTAATACGATATTGCACACGTCAGCCTCAGCCTTCATGGCTTACAGACGCGTGTTTTGACCCACTCATTACCTGACCCAGTAAAAATAAGAAAACAATGTACCACACAACATAAGTGATGTGGTTGTATATGTGGCGTTACGAATTGTTATGGAGGGATGTGGCTGGCCATGACAAGGGTCGTTATGAACAGGACAGCTGTCATTATTGAGAGATAAGTCACCCCCCCCCCCCCCCCGCCCCACATTCCCGGAGCGGGGTGTTGTGACACGGAGGCGGCGGGGCATCACTTCGCAAACAGCGAAGCAGGAAGTCGGATGTAACGCGTTAACATGTGGCCGCGTTTGGCGATGGCCGTGGATGAGTTGAAAATTCCCCGGCCCACCATTTCAAGACCCCCTCCGCCTCTCCCCGCTCGTTCCCCGCCCCCTGACTCGCCGCTCCAGTCAGGCTGACACCATAGCAATCATTTCAATGCCAGCACGGCAGATGATTCATGCCTTATTTAATAAGGCGGCCCCACCATGAGCGACCCGGGCCGGCACAGGGAGAGAGAGAGAGAGAGAGAGAGAGAGAGAGAGAGAGAGAGAGAAGTGAACGAAAAGATTAGTTGCTCTTTAGAAAAGGAGTGTGCGGAGGAGTGTCAGAGGAGGATTCTTTTTGTTATTATTTTGTATCCCTTCCTCTTCTGTTTCCTGGCAGTTTCCTGGCCAGAAGGAGGGCTGATGTGCGTGCATGCGTGCGTGCGTGTGTGTGTGTGTGTGTGTGTGTGTGTGTGTCCATTTCGGCGGGTACTTCCTGTGGCAAACCGCTCTCTAAGGACACTCGACTCCGACGCGATGCGAGGCCCAGGCGCAGTAGTGACATGGAGGGAAACGCGATGTGACATTGGCGGCAGGAAGGAGGGGTGGTCCGCCGGTGTGTGTCCGTGTGTGTGTGTGTGTGTGTGTGTGTGTGAGTGTGTGTGTGTGTGTGTGTGTGTGTGTGTGTGTGTGTGCTTCTGTCAACAGTGTGGGGGAGTTTCATGCATGGTTTTGGGGGTGTTCAAGTCGTGATATGGGTTCAAGAGGTGAGCGCTCATGCATGCAACACATTATTTTTAGAAAGGCGTATGTATGTTAATCTTTACCTCTGTGTGTGTGTGTGTGTGTGTGTGTGTGTGTGTGTGTGTGTGTGGGTGTGTGTGTGTGTGTGTGTCTGTGTGTGCACCCGCGGCGTGGTGGATGTTGACGCCGTTGCTGTGGTTGCAAGGTCTTTTCCAGCACATCGTCACCTCCTGGCCCAGATCAGAGCTGACAATCCGAAGGGGGAGGTGGCGGGCCCACAAAAAAATCCCTTGCATCCCCCTATGACCTTTGTTCACATTGGACCCCTTCCTTGAGCGTCTTCAGTGCCGCACACACACACACACACACACACACACACACACACACACACACACACTCACAGAAATACACAAACACGCCGGTTTCTGTTGCATGCATTGGGTTTGAAATGCATGGATCACTGTAATGGGAAATCAACATAAAAATATGAATGAAATGTCACAAAATGGCATTATTTTCTGTACACATTTTCCGCTTATATCTCCTGCAGTTTTCCAGGCCATGTTCTTCTTCTTTAAATCCTTTTACACTTTGTACATGTATACTGTACATGTATATTATATATAATATGTATTTTTATATGAATATACAGACCCGAGTCCAGCTGCCAAGTTTGCTGTCAGCTGGACTGGGTCTGCTTCGGTGCAGATCCAGGCCATTTGCGAGGCCCCTTCAAAAAAAATGTATCATATAGATTTTGCAGATCAGCAACCGGTTTCGAGGTGAATTTAGACTCGGACCAGTGTCAGTTCGCAAACACTTTCCATCGCTCCTGCGATTTGCTAAAACAGATGAGCACGTTGATATCTACGAAGCAAAAGCGAGATTGGTCGCTGAGGGAGGAGAGCGCGGGATGAAGCACCAGAGTGGGAGGAGGAAGATGAGGAAATAAAAGAGGTGGAGGAGGGAGGGAGGGAGGGAGGGAGCGATGAAGGGCGCACGCTGGTTTTTCGATTGATGCAGTGCAAAAGGAGAAACCCTTGGGAGGGAGAGTGGGCCGCCTCTGTTTATCTGATACTAATAGGTTCATTAGCCGCGGCCAAGCGGAGCGAGTTGGCGAACGGGGGGGTTAAGGGGGGCCGGGCCTGCCAACTGTTCTCAGGAAGCACCCTCCCTCCCACTCACTGCTCCAGTCACCCATTCACCGGATTATCCGATACCCGCCGCCGAGAGGGACCTCGGGTATTTCCATTGTGCCGGGGTGGAAGACAAGGCTGTCTTTAAAGTGAAAATCCATTACATCGTCTGCTGTTGGGGTGGATTACACGGCAGGTCCCAGAATTCCATCCCGAGCTGCAACACAGTTAATGTTCATCCCTATCAAAGGTTCAGTGACCGCAACAGGCTACGCTACTTCATCAAAATGTCACATTTATTAACACAACTCTTGCCGGCGGAACGGCGGCTCACGCCACCTACAATGGAGACGGCAGCAAGGCAAACACATTGAATGGGTGTTTCTGATGAAGGTGCCAGCTATAAAAGAAAAAGATCAAATATGGGATTATGAAGTCATGCGAGTACTAGTCAAGCCAGTGAAGTATTTACATTTTTTTCACTCGGGTCAGTTCACCCATCCAGTCTCGCTCAATTTATCCCATTCATCCATGATGTTCAAACTTCCAACCATGACATCTGATCTTTTGCGGTTGTCTGGAACACACGTCAGATGAGGTCCACTGCAAAATGATTTGCTGAAGCAGTCATAAACTTTTTGCCGCTGTGAATAAAAAAGAATAAGCATCAATTTTGGGGAAAACAAAATTAACCGATACTTGAGCTACAATTTCATCCTATACGTTCTTATACGACCCTATACATTTTAGTTATGTGCGCTAATGACGATGCAGCCATATTGTCTAGATTCTCCCCTATCAAAAAGGCAACCGGAACTATTCAAGTAGGCCTGTTTTGGGTCATGTTGGAAGAAAATGTTCAAACCTGGTTAAGTTAATGAAGTCGTTAATTGGTTACCTCCTCTAATTTCACATTTTTAAAAAGCGGTACCTTCACTTGAGCGTATATTGTTTGGAGTACGTCACCCATTTCTGCTCCTTTTCCTCTCACGTGCTACTCATCCATTGCTCCATCGTCCTTGATCTTCCTCCTGCTCCTCCCCCCTTTCACTGTCTCACCCGTTGGGTGTAGGTGTCGTGACAGTTGTATTTATTTATTTATTTATTTTTGACGCAGTTACTGCCCCAACGAGCCAACACTATATCCTGTTACCGGATAAGCCGGCAAGGAGTCGCTGGAAAGAATGCATGAAACGGATTAACCCGCCTCTCCCTCTCTCTTGATGCTGACCACCCCCCGCTGCTTTATGCGGGAGCTTACATGCTGTCAGGCAGGAATTAGGATGATTTTGTTGCATTCTCGCATTACCTCCGCTTCCCTGGGCCCGCGCGGAACGTTCCGGATTGCAGGTGGAGGTTGTAGCCGTCTTCTGAGTGCACGTCATGAAACAAATAGCAGAAGTTTTCGCTTCCACTTTAAGCCCTGGGAAATCTGGCGTTTCCCATGGAATCTGCATGACAAGTCGGCTGCAGTTTGTAAGCCTGTCGGCTATGCCGCCTTATGCGAAACGATGTCCCGGCGCAAGGAAGGTGTTTGAAGTTGGCCCTCAAAGCTGATGTGAGGCGAAAAGAGACGTGTGTGCGTGTGTGTGACGGTGCCCTGTAGAATTACAAAATACTACTACTACTACTACTAATACTACTACTACTACTACTACTAATAATAATAATAATAATAATTATTATTATTATTATTATTATTATAATAATAATTGGAGTGATGTAAATTTAGATGGATCACAAATGTCACAAATATTCCCTGGGATAGGTGTCCTTACTATGTGTTTAATTAGCTCCCAATCCCTGTGGAAATTCATACATTTGGGAAAACAAAGACTGTTTTCAAACTGAATGTGTGATACCCAGGTCTTGGTAACTTAAAGGACATTATTGTCATAGTATTAGGGGATAGGTTCGCTATATTTCTTACTTTTGCAAAATTGAACTGCATTCAAGAGTAGAGTGGTAAGTTTCAGCTTGGTGGATCTATGAACAGCAGGGCCGTTGCTAGGACGCAAAGACATCAGGGGCTTTGAAGTCCTTATTCATTTTTGCCAAATTGTATATAAAATCGAGCCTTAAATCGCCTCTTTGCCATTGTTAGAGGGTGGGCTGGAGATCGGCCTCTGCAGGACACATGGAAATGCTAGTAATTAGACAACAAAATGATTTCAAAATGTGCCAAAACACATCCTATTTAAAACACCAAAAGAAAACTGTATATTCCCAGACATTGTTAAATGGCCAATAAATGCTATATAATTGAGCTATGTGCCCCCGTGTTGAGCTGAGTTCTAAGAAGGTGGCCAATCCCCCCCGAGGCAGTTCCCAAATGGAATGTAAAAGAAAGAAGCCTGGACTCAATGGACCCTGTCCTTTTTAGCAATAAATGTTTTCCCATAATTATGGAGGCGGATCAAATAATTTCAGGACACAAGACCACCATTGTGGTCATGGGATTTTAATGCAGCACTGATAACTACCCCGGGTGGGGAGGGCCAACATCACCGCTTGAGCAGAAGGCTCTTTTGTGTGTTCCCTCTACGGTTGTTTTTTTTTCTCACTCATAAGATCTTTTTAGAACAAGATGTAGGCCATGACATGTCCTGCTTGACCTAGTGATAAAAGACAGCCAGATTAGGATAGAATATAACTTATTCTCCACGGAGGTGGAAATTGCTCCTTGGCTTCACAAGGTTAATTCAATACAACATACAGCAATACAGTAAATAGACAAGACCAATTATAATATTGTCAGCTAGTCGAGCAGCAGGGCTGAATCGGAGTTTAGAGTTCAGCAGGCAAGGCCGGACTGAGACCAAAAATTGGCCCTGCCATTTTTGGCCTATACTGCCACCACAATCTGTCGAACACCTCCCACCAGTACACCTTGCTTAATCCTAAAATATCCGTATATACTGTACTATTCTGCCAAATCACTACAAAGCTGAGTAGGAAGTGCCGTGGACCAGTGTACTCACTTGCTCTTGACTGACTCCCTGGTGATCAGAGGTGGCCGTGGAGAACACAGTCTCCATACAGAAGTAGAAGTACGAGTTATTGGCAAAGAAATTTTTTAATTTCAAATAATTTACTAAAATTTAAGTATACAAGTTTGAAAAAAATATAAAAGTCAGTCAAAATGCTGCCTGTGAACTCCACACCAATGGACAGCAAAGATCTCCTCAAACATGACAACCTCTAAAGGAGTGAGAGGGCAGACAGAGAGCGAAAGGTGAGAAAGACAAGTGATTGAGGGAAATTATATAAGAATCTAAAAAGAGAAGATCTAAAAAGTTTCTCCATCATTATTAATAATTTAATAATAATATCAGTAATTTCATCTCACCTTACAAAACAGCAGGGGTGCCCACACTTTTTCGGCTTGCGAGCTACTTTTAAAATGACCAGTTCAAAATGATCTACCTGCATTAAAAGTGCCAAATATATTTATTTATACATATACTGAGTATACTTTATGTATACAATGTATGTTGGCGTACCTTGCATCACTGCATGAACCCTTACGGCACAATACAATACAATTAGATACATTCATGGTCACTACCTTACTCTGATGACTTGCACTGAATGGAGCTGGCCAGGGTTCTACTGTCCGGACAGTAGCTGCTGGTAGCCAGCCTCAAGCAGGCTTCCAAATGATCATCCAACATGGTGGAACGGTATTTAGACTTAATAATCTTCATCTGGGAAAAGGCTGACTGGCATAAATAAGTAGAGCTGAATAACGCAGTCAAGGAGGTAACAACAAGGAGGTAGTGTCAACATCTCATCCTCCACTGCAGACCAGTTCAGGTGGTTGGAGTGAATCAACCTCAACATCTTCCCTAAATGGGAAGCACATAAATGTAGCGATGGACTCGAGTAAATCAAGGTCTTGAAACCGTTTGTCAAAGGCTGACAGACAGTTTTCAATCTGCTCTGTGTAGCGTGCACTGACAAGTTGCGCACACGCCTTCCCTTGGGTCTCCAGCTCTGATGCCGGCTTTGAAAGTTCCCCCAATCAAGCTGCAGCTTTGAGGACAGAAGTTGCATTTTTCGTTTGAAAGCATTAACTGAACTGATCATGTTGACCACGGTTTTGTCTTTTCCTTGCAGCTCTGAATTAAGCTCATTCAACATGTTGCTCAGATCGGTTGAAAAAAAAAAGTTTATTTGAATGGCGCGCACTCTACCCGCACTGCTTTTGCGATCTACCGGTCGATCGTGATCGATGTATTGGCCACCCCTGCTATACAGAAACGGAATTTTCATCAGTAGCTGTACTTAACATGATTAAACATTCAGTTCCAGTATTGGAATTCCCTGACAAAGATGTGCAAAAAGCTGTGCTACAATTTAAACAATAGCTCACTGGTAATGAGCAAATAGTTGTTTACTCAATTAATGCATGGAACTGTGGGTTCCGTCTTATTGCATTTGATACCAACTATTCAGTTAATATAGATTTCAAGTATCCAAATAGTGATGATGAACATTGCATGAGGTTTATAGAGTTTTTGTTTTATACTACTGTTCAGAGAGCAGTAATAGTTAGTTCTCTGTATGTGATCTTTGTATGTGATTTGGGCAATTCAATAAATGTTGGGCTTGTTTGTCTGGGGGGTGTGACCTACAGTTCATGTGCCTACTATGTGAAGCTGCACGCTCAGTAGACAGCAGCACCAAACAATGTGAACTGACTGTAGGTGGAGAGCTGCAGATAGTAACAACGAATCCATACCATAAACTGTACATCCTAATGGTTACCAACATACCTGCTGAACATAAACATTGGGCACCTGTGTTGCCTGCTGTTGGAGATGAAAACTTTTCTTTCCTGGAGACTAATACATAAGCAGGCAAACATTTCAGCTTAGTAGAGCTACAGTAATATATTATACAACCTTTTCATGCATCTTTATCAAGGAAACCTTGAGCCTAATAATTTTAATGATATTTTGATGACACGATATGGACCGAGGTCACTCACAGCAACGGTCTCACTTTATGATTATGTTATCTTATCCTATTATCATCGGCATTAATTGAATTAATCATCATCATCATCATCATCATCATCATCATCATCATCATCATCTACATCAGGGGTCTCAATCTCAACTTACCTGGGGGCCGCTGGAGGTAGAGTCTGGGTGAGGCTGGGCAGCATCAAGTATTCCACAAAGAAAGGGTTTCAAGTATTCCAAAAAAAAGTACAACTTCTTTTCCCTTTCCTATTGCAACACTATGCTGTCTTAATTAGGTCAATGATTACTCTTGTTGAGCCTTGCACTGGGTGACAGGATATATTTTCCTTCCACTTAGTCACTCCGGAATCACGTTTCAACCAAGTGACTAACGCGTTGGCTAACTTGTCAACAAACACCACCGGAAGCTGTCACGAGCCTGAGCTATGGTGGCCCATAAGTGATAAAAAAATAAAATAAAACACCCAGGTCAACGACTCGGCAAAAAGGTGTGTGTGAGAAAAACCGCACTAACTTAAAACTTTGATGTCAAGTAGGGGGCCACAAAACATTGTCCCGCGGGCCTCAATTGGCCAGCGGGCCGCAAGTTTGAGACCCCTGATCACCATCACCATCATCATCATCATCATCACCATCACCATCACCATCATCATGGCATGGCACACACAGGCCATGCTTACCACTTCACTCTCCTCCTGCTCCCTCTGTCCCTCCTCCTCCTCTGCTTCCTTGTCTCCTCCGTAAAGTTCCGCCTGTTGCTGCACAATGTCAGGTACTGTAGATGTTGAAGCTACAGCCCCTGCAGCAAACATGTCTGTTATTTTTGCACATTTGGTGGCATCCGCCTCTAGATTTAGAAAATTTTTGGCCAGCAACTGCTCCGCATGCCCCTTGGCCTTCTTGCGCTTTTGTTTTTCCATCTTCCATCCACAGATTTTTGGCTGTGACTGAGCCACGGCATCTGACACGTGAGGACAGAGGGGGAGGGATGGGGGCCGTGGGCCTAGTAAGAGATTGATTGTGCCAGCACAGTGTCAGTAAAGAAAACGAACCAATGAGCCGCTGTCCCTGCTTTATGGGCTGGTCGTTGGACATTCTTTATTTTTATCATTATTTTATTATCATATTAAACTAAAAATTACAAGTTCAATAGCCCCACGGTGTGTCGGCCCACCGGGAAAAGGCCCGGGGGGCCAAATTATCAGTCCAGGCCTGTCAGCAGGGCTATGGTATGAAAGGTCTGTAGGCCCTGGACTACCTCCGAAGCTCAATGCGTGACCAAAGGAAACACAAACACTTCGCTCTACTGCAGAGTCCATCAGGCTAAAATGTTCACCCGCTTAATAATAGAGATGGATGTTTGCAGTTTTGCTTCAATTGTTTTGACGGACTTCCGATTCAAAATGAAAATCTGTGCAATAAAGCATATAAACAGTTTCTGGGAACAGCGTGAACTGCAGCCCCTTGAAGGAATTACCAAACAGGAAGAAAAACTTTCTTAAAAAACAAATCACAAATGACCAGAAATCATAAACGATCTCGGCCGTATTTGGACTCCACATTGCAATGCGGGAAAGAGGGTTATGGTGACTCGACGTGGAGCCTCAACTGTCTTTGCTTTCAGATCAATTCTAATGATTTGCAGCAAACTCTCTTTGGCCACTAATGTTGTGGGATGAAACATTGTCTAAATTCATAAATTTCTCTGATTCCGGAGTTTAGAGTCGAGTCCAGTGCTGTTCATCATTTCAATTGACTGTCACAACTTTCGTGAAGAAATTGGGAAATGACTGGTTCGGGAATCGGCTCTTCTTCCACTATTTCAACCCAGGACGTATTAAAATGTCGGCTCCAAGTATTTATAATTGTTCATAGCACAACCTCGATGAACCCTTTGCGATTATGAAACTTACCACTCTGCTGCAGCTTCTCAGTGAGAAGCTGCAGCAGAGTGGTAAGTTTGTCATTGAACAATTTTAAATGATGGGAAACCAACATTTTACCAAGGCTTGGGTTGAAAAACGCCAGATGTATCCCTTAGCCTCCGTTCCGAACCACAACAGGGTCAGAGTTTAGATTCCAGACATCAAAACGTATGGGCGGCAGGGTCATGGGGGGCTGTAAATCCTCCAACCCACCGTCCCACCGTCCCACCGTCCCAGCTATCTCCCTACCCTTCAGTCATCTCAAGAGGCCAACTGTTTCGACCCCTGCTGCTGTAAATCTGGCTCCTCCACCCCCAACCCCCATTAGCAAAACATGGGGATTACACCTCTGACGTGCCATCACTCGCACTCAAGTCCTCCCCCGCTCACCTCTAAATTCCCCAAACCACTAACGCCACGTACACTAAGCAGACGCTGCCACTGTTTCACATCTCCAGAAAGTTCAGCCAATGAACATTTTTGAGAAACTATTTAAATTGACCTGTTAGCTTGGCTTCGCTCCTATTTTTTGGGAAGCTGGCACTCAGTGCTGCCTATTATCACAGAGTTAATATCTGGAAGATGATGTGAAAGATAAGTCAACTTCAACCAAATTCCGTCCCAGTGGCGATAGATGCACCATTATCTGCCAATGGGGTCGAGAGGATTATACTTATATTTATAGGGCATAAATACATTAAACTGCAAAACACTGGATTCTCTGAATAAGTAAATAAATCTTTAAATGTCTTGTTTTGCAGGACGGAGCTTTAAAGGTAAAATGCCTTGAATGATTTGAATTAAATAAATTACTAAAAAATTCGCTATGCGTTTCGCAATGAGTTAGCCGTGGACATGTTTTCCCAAAGTTAGCTGGATAATCTTAAACGACACAATTCTAGGCCAATCAGTCAATCTATCTAAACTAAATGCATAAATAATTGTGGTTCATAGGAGATATCAATATATATTCTAGCACAGGGTTTATCAATTCTTACGT
>NC_137199.1:5492088-5517088 GCF_960531495.2 Zeus faber | reverse complement strand
ACAGAGCAGATCGGAACGGAACTGCTCGCCCCGTTGGGGTTTTTTTTTTATTGCTAAAGCCAACAAAATAAATAATTATCCCAGCCGCTGGCGGGGGGATTAGCCAAACCACGAGGAAGCGAGCGCTAGTTTTAATGTAAGGTCAAAGGGAGAGTTAATGCTCAACCTGCACACACACACACACACACACACACACACACACACACACACACACACACACACACACACACACACACACACACACACACACACACACACACACACACACACACACACACACACAGAGTCAAATCCAACCAATAATCAGTCCTTCATAATGCGCTGCATTGACTCTGTCGGCGAAGAGGATATTGGATTAGCATTTGACTTCCTGCTAATTATGAGAAAACAGATCACATGAGCGCAGAAGATGTGTGTCCGCCCATCGCTCTGCACTCTGACACAGGAATCAAAGCGCACGGTCGTAGCTTAACTCAGTGAACCACAGACCAACCACGGAAATCCAGCTGGGAATCCTCTGAATTCTGATGTTCTTCGGAAATGGCTGCTGCTTAGCCCCCCGTGACCAGCTTCTAGCGACTAGTTTGGTGATGAAAAGTTTGAGGAAACTTTTCCGTCACTAAACTAGTCATGAAAAAACAACTCTTTTGCCAAGAGAAAAGTAATTAAAAGTTTGCCTCTTTTTGGAGAAAACCGGCTATTTACAAGCGACTCGGTAAGAAGATTAGTTACATTATTCAGACTCCGACTCGTTTGTTAGATTGAGTTGGTGTCACAAGTCCGAATAGTCCGTTTGGCTCTGAGTTGTGAATGGAATTCTCACAGGAATCGTTTAATTCTGTCAAAACGATTTATTTAGGAAGAATGCAAAGTGTAAATCAGTCACATTGAATACAAATGATGTCAAAATGCCTTCACTGAAGACATGAACTCTGACGTTCTCCGGAGTCGCCCTTTGACACGTGTAGCCCACAACGTGAGATCATCCGTGTCAAACGTGTTGACACCACCTGGAAATACTCCGTATGGTTTAGACGAGGGGCGGAGCCTGGGTAGAGCGTGCAGGACGTGACGCAATGCTGCGGTGGAGTTTAACAGCACACCCAAGATGGTGGACGAGGCTACCGACTTATCAGTTATTGTGACTTTTTTTGTGTTGATACGTCATGTGATTCGACGCATCGCAAAGTCCGGGTAATGTCCGGTCCAACTGATTCGGACGTTTGCATTTTTAAATACAGCTCCACCGGGTAATGTCCGGATCATTTCAGGGTTGCAGTGCATGTGTAGAAAAAGCTGAATCGAATCCTTGGTAATTATTTTCTGTTCGCGAACGAACGACTGTTTTGATGCAGTGACTCCCGACTCCTGAGTGACTTCAGCGGTTTGGTCGTCACGAACCAACGGCTCGAAAGTCGTGCATCACCAGTGAAGAACCACTGGCTTGAACGGATCATGTTCCTCCCATGGTTCTTTGGCAGGTATCAAAAGGTTCTTAAGTTTTTCACTGAGTTATCAGACAGTTGGTGACGCTTTATATTTGGAGAATTTGGGGAGGAATCAAACTACTGGCAAATATTTTTTGGGCAAATGAATGACAACGCAATGCAGGTTTCTTAGTAAAGGAGCGCGAAGAAATGTTGTTATTCAAAAGAACCTCGGCTTAAAAAGTTATTTTGTGGATCCCAAAAATAGCTCCTCTCGCTCTCTTTCCTCCAAATGAACCGTTTTCGTTTTTTGCGCTGGAGCCTTTTACTTCTCAGTGTGTTTGGCAGTTGCTCAATCTCGCAAAAACTCTCGATTCGGGCGCAGGCGAAGAGTTGAGTTGAGTTTTTTCGAAGGAGCCACAACCCACGGAGAAATATAAATTTAGTTTAGACACCAAAACACAAATCAGAATTGGATCCCGGAACACAAAAAAATATCCGACAAAAACAAAACAAAACAAGTGTTCTGACACACGCACTCACGCACACACACACACACATATACACACATTGTTTCAGCACAACACAAGATCCTGTTTCATGGACCGGGCGAGAAGAGTGGAAAATCTATCTAAATCAATCTATTTAAAAAAATACTAAAAACTGTGGGTCATATCATATACCATAACCATAACTAATGACATAAAGCTAGCAGTGAACCAGAAACTTAACCGAAATGAAATATAAAATGCTAATTGAGGTGCAATGGTACAATAAACCTAAGAACAAAAGCATTAAATATAAGCCTAAAATTGGACAAAAAACAATTGAAAATAATCCTAAATTAAACACTAACAGGATGGCAATAATAAACCTTTAAACCTTTAAAATGTTTTACTTATCTGTATAATCGGATTTTATTAACGGTAATGTTTACATTTCTCCATTTTAATTTTGGGTTACCTTCACTCATTTGTAAGCTTACGTAAGTAAGCGGAGTGGATGATGTTTAGACAACCCCACACTTTCCCCATCCCCCATCCCCCCGTCCCCCCGTCCCCCGCTCACAGGGTGTCCGGCCGAGGCTTCGAGGGCAACGGCGTAAGCCTCCTCTCAGAGCCAGAGAGTCAGACTGGCTGGCTCGGTCTATTATCGCTCTCGACTCTTTCACCTCCACCTCCAGCTCCCCTCCCATTTCTCCTCTGTCCCATTTCATTCATTTTTTTTTTATCTCTCTCTTGACAACCCTCCCACCCTCGGCCTGTCCGTCTGTTTGACCCTGCCTCCCCACCAACCCAGCCCACCCTACCTTCCTTTTCTCCTTCATTCTCATATCTCGTTTTGCTTCAGACCTACCTGCTCCACCCGCCTCCCACTGAACGAGAAGTGTTAAAGTTAAAGAAGTGAACAGCCTTCTGGGAAGTGAGAAAGATGGTCGCTCACCACCGTTCACCCAGGGAGCTCATCGCTTGATTCTATCGAAACAATCTCTCGCATTCAGCGCCGGATTTCAATTCAACGCACATAACTCCTCATGCTTTATTCTTCAATCGTTGGGAGCTTTAGAGTACTGACCCTACTGAACCACTATTGAGAGAGTAGCTTTAGATGGAATAGTTTCAGAGAGAATAGCATAGGTCGCCTGTCTTGCAACTAGTTGGTTGAATGGTTGAAAAATAAAGATGAAGTTTAAAGGTAGCCGACTATTCATCAGCATCAGTGAGCCCAAAACTATAAAGATTTGTACTGTAACATTATATTATAGAAACCTTACGGCCTATGAAGCTATGGAAGGAAAGGGACAAAAATCTGGTGCGGCTGACCAGTAGTTTTGGATAAGTGATGTTCAGATAAACAGGGATTCTACAATGTACTGCAGAAGACTTAGCTTTTAAGAATCACTGTCCCACCTGTTCCGGCATCGAACATGACCCAACTTTAAGCCTGAACTGTATCCTAATTAACTGATGATGAAGCCATCAAGAGGATGGCCTGTGAGGATTGAGCCATCAAGTTCCGGATGATCCCCAAAAGTGGGCAACTTCCAGTCACATGTAATTTTGGTCTTCGGAAGAACCTCTTTATGACCATTGACACGACCATTGAATGAAAGTCAAACCCTTTTCAAAGGCCAAAGAAAAACACCATCAAGGATGACCATAGCTGAACGTAAGCTGGAGCACAAGGCCCTGAAGATGAACTCCAGACATGTAACCCTTCCACGCTGTATGTCTGACTCCAGGCTTTTGAATCCCAGAAATATCCCGAGAACCACCGACAAGAAGGTCGTCCACACATTTGAACGCCATCCAGTCGGGAGAGAGGGTCGTGGTGTCCCCCATCCAGGACCTATGTAGCACGGGAAAATGGAATGGGCAGGGGATATTTAACACTTCATACTCAAGACACCATGTGTTAAAAAATCTCCCATGGCAACGTCTTTTAAACCCATTCATTCAAAGTCCACAGGAAGCGACGGTTGTTTAGCAGAAGTCTCAAAGGAAACGGTTCCCAAATCGAATCAACACTGTGACTCCGCCAAATACAAACACAGGAATATCCTGTGACAGGCTGACGCTGTTAACCTGCATGCATGAAAACCGTCTTCTCTAAAGACCCATTTCGGAAACGTATAGCCTTCAAATTTTCTACAGTATACATTTGACAAAAGACTAATGCTAGCCTAACAATTGGCTAATGTAGCTTGAGGGGAAATGGGAAAATCCACTATTTGCAGTAATTCAGGTTTGGAAAAGCAAGTCTCCGCTGTATAATTCAGCTTCACTGCTGATGTATAGTACCCAGTGAGGTACCCAGTGTAGTATTACACTCAATTTTGTTTGCAATATTGAACTCCACTGCACATATATTCAGTTTGTAAAGACCAAGTGGTCCACTGGAGCCTGGAGAAGTGATTTACCTGCAAACTATGCTAACCTGGCTTCCATATCATCGCTATACGTACACCTCTCAGCCACAACATTAAAACCACTGACGGGTGAAGTGAATAACACTGCTCATCTCGTTCCAATGGCACCTGTCAAGAGGTGGGATATATTAGGCAGCAAGTGAACAGTCAGTTCTTGAAGTTGATGTGTTGGCAGCAGGGAAAATGTGCAAGCATAGGGATCTGAGCCACTTTGACGAAGGTCAAATTGTGATTGCTAGACGATTCGGTCAGAGCCTCTCTAAACGGCAGGTCTTGTGAGGTGTCCCAGTAGGCAATGGTTAGTATCACCAAAAATGGTCCAAGGATGGACAACCGGTGCACCGGCAAGAGGGTCATGGGTTCCCATGGGCTCAGTAATGCACGTGGGGAGCCCATCTAGCCCATCTGAGAACAGTCTAGCCAACAGAAGAGCTACTGTAGTACAATTTGATGAAAAATTGAATGCTGGCTGTGATAGAAAGGTGTCAGAACACACAATGCATCGCAGCTTGCTGCGTATGGAGCTGTCTAGTTGGAGAGTGGTCAGAGTGCCCATGCCGACCCCTGTCCACCGCTGAAGGCGCCTTCAATGGGCACGTGAGCATCAGAACTGGACCAAAGAGCAATAGAAGAAGGTGGCCTTATCTGGTCTGGTCTGATCAATCATGTTTTCTTCTACATCATGTGGAGACCGGGGTTACGGTCCGATCCGATCGAACATCTGTGGGATGTACTGGAACAACAAGCCCGATCCATGGGGGTCCCACCTCGCAACTTCCAGGACTTAAAGGATCTGCTGCAAACGTCTTGGTGCCAGATACCGCAGAACACCTTCAGAGGTCTTGTGGAGTCCATGCTTCAATAGGTCAGAGCTGTTTTGGCGGCACGAGGGGGAGCTACACAATATTGGTGGTTATTAGTGGGGATTTTAATCTTGTGGCTGATCAGTGTATGTCGTTATATATCTTGCGAAGATTGTATACATAATACACATATGCGTATTTAACCCTTTAAATCCGCCGAGTCATTTCGTTTGCAATTAAATACATTTGACTATGGTGATGAACTTCAACCAAGCCTACACAACATTCTCTGAGCATTCATGGGGAGTATTACTCACAAACCTGCATTAAAAGCATCTTTTTTGTTCCATTAATTTTAGCTCAGTTTTATAGCAGCAGAGACCCAAATTTTGCAAGGTGGTGATTTGTACTAAATCCCGCAATTAGATATGGTCTGTGACATTGTCGTTATTAAATAGGTGCAATAGAAGGAATCTGATAGCAATTATGTACCGGCATTTGTCATCTGCTATCAAGCTGTCGTATATATATTTTTTCTAATCTGTTATCTTCATTGAAATTAGCTTGTTTTTCTATTTAGTCTGGAGGGAACTTTTTTATACCTGACACGCACTGCAGAAATGTGTTGCTGATTTGCTTCCCTTATTTGCTCAGCCTTGAGAAAAACATTCATTTAAACTCTGCTATGCTGATTCATTACTGGCATTAATTATCACAGCAAAACAAACAGTCATATTTTTTTTCACTTCCAACCAACAAGTAAACACCTTGCATGACTTAATTAGAATTTTTTTACTTTATTCATGTCAACGGAATGTGGATGAATGGCGTTGCCCTTACTAAGCTGAACCTCTAAATGACTCCCCGGCGTCTGAAATGTCGGCGCGTTTTCAAGGGGACCGCGACTGAACACAAACCATTCAGTCGCTAAACCGGAATTTCATGGGAGTCGTTGAGGTTACCAGTGAGTTCAATCCCTTCCAGAGGGTCCATATAGAAAAAAAATAGGTCAGTGTTTCCCTAAGGAAACCCCTTCAATATCTTTCTTTTTTATTTATTTGTCAAAGCGGGTCAAATTTGAGGGGGAACGTGTTGAACCTCAATTTTAACCTTATGAGGTGGAAAGGTCAGCCGGGGATTGGGGGGGGGGATGGGGTCTTCAAGACAGCTTTTTTTTCATTTTACATATATTTTTCAAAGTATTATTATTTTATTTAATAATTGTATTCATATTACATTATTTATACATATATACATTATTTATAATTTGTTATTTTTATTATTGTATTTTATTATTTTATATTGTGATTAGAATTCATATTATTTTATATTATTATCATTATCATTATTTTGTTAATATTATAAAACATATATATTTTTTGCATTTTTTCTAATTATAATTTTGAATAAACAGGCCTAAAAATAGTTAGAGAAAGGTCTGCATGTGCTGGGCTGTACAGTAGGCACCGCACTCCACATGAGCGATTAGCCGGGCTCCAAAGTCGCCGGTACTATGTAATTCAACGCTATTGATCTGAAATGACAACAATACAAGCAACAAGGATTGGCAACGCTTTGCACGTGTAGGATTCTCAACATCTCGTCCTTTTAAAAACCTGTCTCTCTCTTTCTGTGTGTGTGTGTGTGTGTGTGTGTGTGTGTGCGTGTGTGTGTGTGTGTGTGTGTGTGTGTTTGTGTTTGTGTGTGTGTGGGTGTGTGTGTGTGTGTGTGTGTGCATGATGAGCGATTCCTCCAGTAGATACAACGTTTTGCCAGCCCCCTGCTCAGTATGCAAGGCTTCGTTCCGCCCGGCTGTGACAGGAAAAGGGGAAAGGCGGTGATCTTGCCGTTGCAACGCAGACGGATGGATCCTATAATTCACCTGGCTGTGCTTTTAGAGACTCGGATTTGTACACACACACACACACACACACACACACACACACACACACACATACACACACACACACACACACACACACATACACAGCCATTTGCAGACGTTCAAGCGGAACGTCCGCATTTCTTTTGCATTTAGATTTACCACTCATTCTCATTGATCAACACGGTTTACTGCCGGGCCGCTGGACAATGGAGGCGGTGGCGGGAATTAAATAGAGGGAGAGGGAGAGAGACAGAGACAGAGAGAGAATTTCGAGTCCGGGTGGACAACGCAGAGACAGATGCCCACATTACGAGTGCAGGCAATGTTGGAAAGGAAATGGGGGGAAAGGAAGAAGGGAAATTGGGGATAAAAAAAAAAAAAAAAAGCCTTAAGCATAGAGGCTAAAATCGTGATGTCAAAAAAATAAAAAATAGATCGATTTAAAAGATAGAGTAGAAGAGTAAAAAGAGCATTTTTTTTCCCATTTTGTTATTAAAGTGCCGGAACCCAATTATTTTTGCTCTGATTTTTATTATATTTATTATCTTTATCGTCATCATCACAGTACATGGACATGGTTGAGGTCTCGTTAGAACTGGGACGTTTCAGGCGTCTTGTTGTGAAAGTTTAATCAACATCGATGTACATTTGGAGCAGATATTAGTGGAAAACTGTTGAAGAAAGTTGAACGTTTCAGGAGGCGGGTGCTTTGTGACATCATCGTCCAAAGTTATATAAGTCCAAGCTTCGTTTCTCGGAAGTCATTTGCATCCAGCGACTTGCGCCTTGTGGACTGCATTATGTTCAAAGACAACCAGCGTAGACAGACAAACCAAGCCAATTAAAGGAAGGTTTAAAGGAAATTTGGAATGCTGTAACTTGTGCTGCTTTTTACAAAACCCCGAAAACTATAATCGGTTGCAGGTGTTTTCGCACCGCAGGAAGTTTTAAGAACCATTGGAGGAACCATTCCTTTCTTTTGTGTCCGCATTGCATGATTCAGGAACGATCATAATTGTTTAAACACCGTTCTTGAGTTACATTTAAACTAAACGACACAAGAGGAACGTTCAGTGACCAAGTCTACAGTGATTGGTCCAGACGTAAATCCATTGTGATTGGTCACACATGATTATGACAAATGCTGAAGCGAGTGAGTGAGGAATTGTTCCCTTTAGGCACAGTGTCTTGTTTCGTTTCATATATACTATATATATATATAAATGTATATATATATATATATATGTATATATACTATTTTATTTTATTTATTTTTAACTGCAAAGAATCTCAAATGCCCTTTGTCCTGTGGCGGACAAAGGGGCGTAGTCAAGCACCGGCTGCGGACAACAGCACGGTTCCCTTTTGTCGCGGTAACCAAGCTGCCTTGAATCAGCCCAATCAGCGCACGCACGGCGCTGATTGGTCCAAATCAAGGCAGGGAGATTTTCTTAACGTTTTGTCTGTCCTACAGGGAGCTGCGAAAACGTCTGGGCAGGGGTGCAGACACTGCGGGCTCCCGGCCACGACTGCCACGAATGTCCTCAGATGGAACTCGGCCAGGTGGTCCTCTGGCCCGCCGGATCCCTCCCCGGTCGGAAAGGAGCCAACCAAGTACTGGTAAGGTTACAAAGGGGTAGACATCAGGCTTTGCTGGACTCGGGCTGTTCGCAGACGATGGTCCAGCAATGCCTGGTTCTACCCGGGACTTTGGTGGAGGCGTCACAGGTGGAGATTTGTTGTGTGCATGGAGATATTCACACGTATCCGATTGTCCAGCTCGAAATTCGTCACAAGGGAAAAAAGCATAGGGTACAGGCTGCGGTTAGTTCCCGCCTCTCGCACTCGCAAATTTTGGGCACGGATTGGCCAGGGTTTGATGCGGTGATGAGAAAGGCTGGGGGAGTGCATTCACAGTAGGGAAATGTGAGTGACGCGGAGGGGTTGTTGGCGAGCTTGACCGGTGCTGGGGTTGTGGGACCCCAAGTAGGGTCTCCCCCAGTCCCTGTAACCTTCCCTATCGACGATTTTCCGCTGGAACAGCCGTGAGACACCACCCTACGCACAGCATTTGAGGGGGTAGTTAAAATCGATGGCGTATTGACACGCCCAGACGCCGTGCTCACTCACCCCTATTTTTCTGTGATTACGGACAGGTTATATTGAGTGAGCCATGACACTCAGACGGAATAGGAGATAACCCAGTTGTTGGTACCGAATGGCAACAGGGATATGCTTTTCCAGGCGGCTCAACCCGATGGCAGGTCACCTTGGTCACGAGAAAACATGACAGCGGATAATGGCCCGCTACTATTGGCCAGGCTTTTGGGCAGATGTGCGTAAATGGTGCGCCGCTTGGCCTGAGTGCCAGTTAGTCAACCCTCCGGCCATGCCAAGAGCGCCGTTGAGGCCCCTCCCCCTAGTCAAAGCGCCATTCAAAGACTCGGTATGGACCTCATCGGGCCTTTAGACTGCGGTGTTAGTCCTAGTGGATTATGCAACCCGGTACCCAGAAGCAGTGCCCCTGCGCAGTATTACAGCCAAATGTGTGAGGTCATCTCTCGAGTTTCCAAAAATAAATCCTGACCGACCAGGGCACTGCTGGTATGTCACGTACACTTCGGGAACTTTACGAGTTACTGGGCATCCGCTCAATTCAGACCAGTGTTTATCATCCCCAGACTGAGGGCCTGGTGGAGCGGTATAATAAAACGCTGAAAAACATGATTCGTAAGTTCATCGACGATAGCCATAATTGGGACAAGTGGTTGGATCCCCTGTTGTTTGCGCTGCAGGAGGTTCCCCAGGCCTCCACAGGATTTTCTCCCTTTGAACTCCTCTTTGGCAGAAGACCCCAGGGGGTGCTAGACCTAATTAAAGAAAACTAGGAGCCGGTCCTAGCACCTGTAAGAATGAAATACAGTATTTTATGGACATGAGAGCAAAGTTACATGCGTTGATTCGACCGTTATCACGGGAGAATTTGCTCCGGGCTCAGGAATGTCAGCGCCTCTTATATGACCGGGGGGCTCGACTCAGACAATTTTCACCGGGAGACAAGGTGTTGCTCCTTACGTCCAGCTCTAAATTGCTCGCAAATTGGCAAGGGCCTTTTGTGATCACACGATGGATTAGCGAGGTCGATTATGAGGTCGAACAGTCTGACAGGCAGTGGGCGATACAGATTTATCACCTAAACCTCTTAAAAGAATGGCTCTGGTTACGGCGGGCATTGAGCGGGAGGAGGTTCAAAAAGTGGCCGATCGTACCGCGGTCCTGTTAAGTGACCATCACTCTCCGTCCCAGAGGGCAGACGTAGCTGCCCTTCAGTGTTGCTTCTCCGATGTTTCTTGCGGTGGTGCCCCAGCCACCTTTTCAGAGACTCATGGACCACGTTCTGCGTCCACATCTAGCATATGCCGCGGTCTACCTAGATGACGTTATTATTCACAGCGACACCTGGGAGCAGCATATGCAGAATTTGGGCGCTTTGCTAGAGTCCCTGAGGCAGGCTGGGCTCACCGCCAACCCAAAAAAGTGTGCCGTGAGATGGCGGGAGGTACAGTATCTGGGGTACCACTTGGGTGAAAGCCTGGTCCGACCCCAGCTTGATAAAACCGGGGCGGTCGCAACCACGCCAAGACCTAAGACCAAGAAGGAGGTGAGGCAGTTCTTGGGGCTGGCCTTCTACTATAGAAGGGTTGTCCCCAACTTTTCAAAGCTAACCAGCCCCTTGACAGAATTAACTCGAAAAGGTGCTCCAGATCCGGTCCAGTTGTCAGAGAAGTGCCAGTAGGTGTTTGCTAGAGTAAAGTCAGCTCTCTGTGGGATGCTAATGTTGTTTAACCCTAACTTCTCTCTCCCTTTCAGTCTGCAGACCGACACGTCGAACAGAGGGCTGGGCGCAGTCCTGTCCCAGGAGGTTGAGGGCACCGAGCATCCAGTACTGTACCTCAGCCGCAAGCTCTCAGAGCAGGAGTCGAGGTACAACACGGTGGAGAAGGAATGTTTAGCAAGTGGGCAGTTGGTTCCCTCCGCTACTACCTCCTGGGAGGAGCTTTCTCCCTCTGTTCAGACCACACTCCACTGCAGTGGTACCACCGCATGAAGGACACAATTGCCCGGATCACCCGATGGTACCTGGTTTTCCAGCCCGGGTGGTCCACAGGCCGCTGATGGTCGTGGCTGGAGGGAAGTCGGCTGTCAGCCAAACGGCTCCCCGGCCTAAGGCGGGCGGTGGGGGTATTTGGCGGACAAAGGGGCGTGGTCAAGCAGCGGACGACGCCACGGTTCCCTTTTCCCGCGGCAACAAAGCTGCCTCGAAAGAATCTCTGCCTTGATTTGGACCAATCAGTGCCGTGCGTGCACTGATTGGTCCTAATCAGAGTTTTTCTTAACATTTTGTCTGTCTTACAGAGGAGATCGGGGCACGGGCTCGTGAGCAGCCCAAGAGTGAAACACTATTCCTCCTGCGCCTGAGAGGACTATTTACAACCATTGTAGAATAGATCCTCAGATATATACAGTATATATATATATATAATTGTGGCCTATGTGCCAGACTGAAATGGACAATAAAACTCAAGCCATGTTGGCGCACCACGGCCAGAATGACTCCGTCTCCCTCCCTGAACCCTTAACTGAGGGAAGAAACCCCCACCCCCCCCAAAATAACCAGTGCCAGATTTTGCCTCCGCCTGTCCTCACTGGTTTTTCTTTTCAACATTTCTTATTTATTAACTTTGAATATTCGATGAAAGGCTCAGGTCCGCCCGGGGGTCGCATCTCCTCTGAGAGTGAGGGAGGCACTTTTTTGGCAGAACATATGACCCTCTGTGACGCCGCTCTTTCGGCAGACTCCATCGTACCTCCACCCCTTTGTACCCGGTTTCTACTATCCTCAATGGGGACCTCTGTTTGTGTGTGTGTGTGTGTGTGTGTGTGTGTGTGTGTGTGTGTGTGTGTGTGTGTATTCCGTACGGTTGCTAATGCCAGTTAGCTTGTTCGCCAAGTCAATCTATCCGCTCCCTATTACAGACAACACGGCAGACGTTGTTAGTGAACACACTCTGGAGAGCCTTCCGGTAATTACGCCGCTCAACCGAGCCAGAGCCAGAGCCAAATCCCAGCCCCGACCCTGTACAACATCACACACACACACACACACACACACACACACACACACACACACACACACACACACACACACATAAACAGAAGTTCCGCGTACACCGTTTTCTGGATGTCTTTTGACTCCAGTGCATCCGGCAGCCAGCTGTCTTTCCAAATGCCGGCAAATTATAAAAAGCCACCTCATGACATGACAAGTGTGTGTGTGTGTGTGTGTGTGTCTGTGTGTGTGTGTGTGTGTGTGTGTGTGTTTGTCTGTGTGTGTGTGTGTGTGTGCGCGCTCATGTGTGATCACTCCCCCCATAAACACACAACTGTCCAACTGTTCTCTACCTCTACGCAACCGCAAATTCAAGAGGACCGGATCAGACGCCACCCTGCACCGCCTGCAGGGGCCCGTCATGCCACCGCCGTCCCGAGAGGCAGAAGTGCCACGTGAAGGAGTAGGTGCGTGACTGAAGCTTGTCTGCAGTCGCAAACCTGGAGCCAGCTGGAGGACCACCCCCTCGTCCGGCCCCAGGACCCACAGGGGCTTCGCAAGGTTCCCAGCCCATCCCAGCGCCTAGAGGTGAATGTCCAGAGATCCACTGTTTCCACCCCGAGGACCAAGGGCCTGGAGGGGACTGGCCTCTCTCACGGGTGTTATGGGAAGGCCCTTTTCTTACCCGCAGAGTTCTGCTTTCGTCAGCTCGGGAGAGGGCAGACACCTACCAGCCGGGTGATCTCCCTTTACTGTGCTGTCTCATCTCTGTTCCCCATTAGGTCCCAGGGCGGCGCCGCCACGGACCCAAGGACAGCTGCTCAAACGCCTGGGCAGGGGCGTGACCACCTCCAGCGGGACAGCCCCGTGATGGACGTTGGATAGGTGGTTTAGGTCGCTGGACAGCCGGGCCCCTCCCCTGCTCAGGAAGGGACCTACAACGTACTGCTAAGAGTACAAGGGGTAGACATCACGCTTTGCTGGACTCTGACTGTTCTTAGATGATGATCCAGCAACACCTGGTTCGACCTGGTTCTTTGGAGATTTGGTGCGTGCATGGGGATGTTCACATGTATCTGAGGGTGTGGGTTGTGGCTTGAAATTCGTTACAAGTAGAAAAAGCATAAGGTGAAGGCTGTGGTTAGTTCCCACCTGTCGCACTCCCTAATTTTGGATACGGATTCGCCAGGGTTTGACACTCTAATAGGTTTGACACTTTAAAATATGCTCACGGTCCGTAGGAAATGTAATTGTTGCGTGGCACTTGGTGATGCTGAGGGAAACATTGCATTCATTTTGGCTGGGTTTTTTGTCATAAAAGAGAGAGTGTGCTTGTGAACAGAAACTACAAAATGTAGTTTCTTCTCATTCTTTCTCTCTCTCTCAACATGCCGTCACACTATCTGAAAAGTCCCCACAGACATGAATCACCGGAGAACCCGGCCGCTGGCGCTGGCGCTGTCGGGGGCGGCGGTAAATTGTGTGCACGCGGAAATGGCAGTGAGTGATTTGAACTCATAATCATAATGCATGTTGCCTAAAAGAGAGACGAGAGTATAGGGAGGAGAGCCCTCAGGGATATGTGCAGGGGGAAGGGAAATCGGAGTGCCTGGCTGGCACGGGGTCAGATCCGATTTGCATATTGTTTACGGCCAATAGCTTAATTTGTGGGGGGTGGGGGGGGTGGGGGTTGTTGTCAGGTCCTGTGTTAACGTTCGGCGCCTTATCCAGCACCAGAGTTGGCGGGCAGCGGCCAAAGTAAGCTTTTCCGAAGCGATGCTCTATGTCTGTTGGCCTTGAAGCCCCCCAGAAATGATAGTATCTCACAACTAAAAGGTCTAGATGCATGGTGCTGGTACTTCCTTGGGATAGGGGGGATTCTGGAATCTAGGGAATAGATTTGATCATCCCAGCGCCGTTGTTATTTTGATGTTCTTCATTCAAACCTATTGTTATCGGAGGCTGAAATTGAAAAAAATACATTTGGTTCACAGAAGTCCCAATCATGTAATCTATTTAACCCAATATAATCTACTTTTCTCTGAACTTTGTCCGCACTACGCCATTATCAAGGGACTACCACATGCGGCTCTCTTCCCACCTTTACTCTACAAAACAATGCTATTGTAAGTAGCTTTGGATGAAAGTGTCTGCTAAGTGATGTAATGTTTTGCAATGCATATTGGGATCACCAGTACCGGGACCGTTCAGGTATCAGCGCTTAAAAATACACAACGCCATTGCATACGAAGTGGTCGGTAAGTTATTTATACGTGCAAGATGTTCACAAACCTCTCTTGTGTTCCACCTCCATCCATTAGGTCCATCCATACAGCAAAAACCTGGTTGTCTATAGGACCTGGGGAGGAATCGGGGTGGCGTGGTGGGATTCTACAAACAGCTCTGTTCCGCAGTCTCTCTGATTTGACTGGTGCGGTTTTTTTGACAGCGCTCGACATGACAGGCGTCTTCCCTCCGAGCTCCTGTGGTTTCAACCCCCCTCCCGCCCGTCGCTCTCTCTATCAGTTTTCTCCCCCTTGCTCACTCGCTCTGCTTCTCCCTCTCCTCTTTCCTCCTTCGCCCCCATTTGCCCCCGTACCTCCCCTCCTCTCCTCTCTCGTCGTCTCTCGCTCCCTATCATCTTCCCTTTTTGCTTCCTGCATCTCACGCTTTCCCTCCCCCGTACTTCTCCCGTCTCTCCCTTGCTCCCTGATCTCCCTCTCTCTTTCTCTCTCTCTCTCTCTCTCTCCCACTCCTTTTTATCATGCATCAACTGCTGCGTCTGATGAGCACATCAGTCAAGGCTGGGCTAATGAAGTCCCTCTCCTTCGCCATTAGAGAGAAATAACTAATCTCTCTCAGTCGCTCACTCTCTTTCCCTCTCTCTCTTCCTCCCCCTCACCTTTCTCTTCCTCTTTCATCTCACGCAGCCACTTTTTCTTTGGCTCTTCCCGCTTCACCTCGTCCCTCCCCTCCTCTCCCAATTCATCCATCTTCCCTCATAGAGACCGGTCTGCGACTGTGACCGTGGTGAAACAGACAGAGAACAGACCTCAGCCATAACAAGCAGAGCACGGCTGTGGAATAAAAAAAGTTGAACGTAACAAACAATTGCCAGCGGAGAAGACGTGTCCTGTTTTGTGATGGAAGCCGAGTTAACTTTGATCCCATGCTCCTGCACAAAGATACAAAGATGTCACAGATGTCGGCAGTTGGTTTCTCATGAGACAATTTGAAGCGTTGAGTTTGGGTTTACGCTCATCGCCATCGAGGCCAGGATATGTAGAGAGGATATATATTTCAAATTTGGGCAATGGGACAAAGTCTTGGTGCGCTGAGGTGGAGGGTGAATCCACCCGACAGTCGCACAAAAGAGGAACCTTACCCACCTTGCTCAAACGCCACCCGGAGACCTATCAATCAAGCAAACTTTACTCCCAAATATCCCCATCTGTAAGCCTTAATATTATGGTCATGGAACAATCATTTCCAAATATTTTTTTCCATTCAGTCAAGAGCTTTTCCAAAGCCAGCATCCAAGTAACCATTAGCCGAATTGCAAATCCAGTCACTTCCGCAGAGTCTCTTGTGCAGCAACTAGATGCCAGATGACCAGTAGTGTTGTATCGTTAGGGAACAAATCTTTTGGGTGAAAGAACTGACCTGAATCACTTCCTGAAATGATCCGTTCATCTGTCAATTCAGTTCATCTCCGAGTCAGTTGTGAGCATTGTGATCCGTAGCAAGATATATTACATTACAAGGCAATACATAATCTAAAATAGAATACAGTACACAGTGTTAGATTAAAAATAAACAAATAAATGAAGGCCTACATAGAACTCTAATGACTGCAAAACTGGTTTTCTTTTAGCCATTTTTTATTTCAAGATTTAAAGTTTTTTAAATTACCGCATTCTGACCACCTTTCGTAGGTTACAATGCATGGTGAAACCCGCAATATGAAAAAAGCGGATGGCTGAAACTGTCTCGGATCCTTTCACTGCGAGGGAACAGAGCATGTTGTCTGTCTGTTCACTGTGTTCTGAACATACACAGTGAACGTGAGCCCTGAATGAAAGGCAGTCGCTGGGTCGCTCAATCCCGCCCCTCTCCCTCTCCCTCCCATTCATGTCTTGAATTCTCGAAGTAGGAAGTAGTACGAAATATTTTATTTAATAATTACGTATTGTGAAAATATACATGCTGTACATAATAGGGTAGGACTTTGTTATACTAGTTTTCAGTTGGCAAATGGTGTCTTTATCCATCTAAATTGTCAGCGCTCTGGCTGAAAGATAAGCCAACGCAACAGAACGGGCTAAGAAGGTAACGGGAACGGACTGAGAACGCAACGGAACAGACTGAGAACATAACGGACTGAGAATGCAACGGAAAGGACTGAGAATGCAACGGAACGACCTTTATCAGTTCACTAGTTAGTGAGCTCAGCTGAACTGAACGTTCGGCCGTGTATCAATTCGGTGAGTGGGACTACGCAGTCGGAGTTCCGGTAAAGCACTGATCGATTATGTAAACTTAATGCTTTGAGCAAATTGTTTTAATAAACTGATTCTAATGATTCAGTACACTGAAAATAACCACTTTGCCCATCAACAGTGACCAGGACTGAAACGTTGCATCCAGCGAGTAAAAGCAAAGACCGAGTGCAACCTTCCTCAACTCTCTTCCCTCTGCTATTCTTACCTGAGCCTCCCCTATAAGCAATATGTCCCTCTTTAAGCCCGCCAGTTGAATTAATGGTAGAATACCTCCTGCGGTCCTGGAGACATGCAGCCTTAATTTTATTTCTCAACAATTACCCCCCCAACGCCCCTTTCTATAATGCTAGATGGCTTTATGCACTCACATTAAGCCTATTTAAAGTCCAATCTTCAAGTTTCACAGCCCTCCAAAGTTCCGCTCACCTATCTCGCATAATTAGCTGCTGGCGTTGCATCTATGTCACAATCTATTTCGGGAGAGTAAAGCAGCAAGTTGGAGCAGCAGGGGTCCGCCGGCTACAACAGACAATCAAACAGTGGCTCCCCTACACTTATGCTGAACGCTGTTCTGTGTCATGTTCTAAAGAGTTTGTTAATGGTTTGTTCATGCAAATCTCTGTGACAACTGCTTCTGAAGTTATGCGGTGAAAAGTGTTTAAGAACACAGAATACATGGTGAGAAAGTTATTATTGCAATTATTATATGTAGGACGCAATGAGCTACATACTGTGACTAAATGTCACAAAGCATTTTGTTATTTTTTCTTAATCCACCATTCCCAGTCGGAAGTTGTCACTAGTATGCTGTTACAGCACCAACCTCATTGATGTCACCATGGCGGTTTTGAAGCCCACAAAACAATGTCTTTCTAAAAAATCTCAAATAAGTGCAGTCGTGCCCGGTATTGTCTTGTCGCAACTCCCGGCGAGTTGCGTTGAGTCAGTCTGAAATGAGGTGACTCCAAGTCGCCATCCATTGGAGTGGAGCTAGCTAACTAGCTAGCTCAAACGGAGGTGTTCAGGTGGTGCGTCAGTGGGGTTTGGCCATGGATGTGTTGCTTTACCTCGCCTCCAGTAAACAACATCTGCATGCAGCCGCCACATCCTCCTCCCCTGGCCCCTTCCATCTGGGAGCCTGTCCAGGTGGGGCAGCAGGTTAACGGACTGAGGTGGTGTCGGCGAGTTGGGAGCGCGGGTGCGGAGTGTTGCTTTGGACAGCAGCTGTGGAGCTTTTCCCCCTTTGCCCACTTCTATTGACCGTCCATCTGTACCGTCCATCTGTACCGTTCCCCCTGTGTATGAGACAAGCGAGTAGGGCTGGGTATCAAAACAGTCTGTGGCATTCAACACCAAAGTTTGATATATAAGTCATTAATCTCTTTAAAAATGAAAGGTTAATAAAAAGGTTTGTATCGTGAGAGTGAATGTGACGTATATGTATCAAGATACCAGCATCAGTAACAGCACAGAAAATCTTCAGACCTACAATCGGTTTTATTTTGGTCCTGTTGTCCGCTTGGTTAGCCAGCCTCATAATCCCGTCTTCCCCCAGGCTTGACCAAGGTCCCTGACTGTATTGGTTCACCGGAAATAGTATGAGAATTCATTAAGTGTTTCCTCTCATACACCGGTGTTGGAGCCACGGGAGGCGGTGTTAAAGGAATCAATTTACTCAAACTTGCAAAATGAATCAAGTTTGGCCATTGACGCCAGTATGTCTTTGTTTAAAAAACAAACTGTCGGAGAGGGATGTACTTGCATACTCCAGAACATTTGCAAATTGCAGTATCCTGGCAGTTCCATTGACAACCTAACATACCAATTAATTGCCATTGGCATCAAAGACCAGTTCCCAGCGTTCTCCTTTGTAGAGAGAAAGCCTGCGAATGAAGATAGTCTTTTCTGATGTCCAGGAGGATTTTTCAGGCCGCCTTGTAACATTTCTGTCTTTCTTGCACATTTGCATCGACCTCCCGACCCCATATGCCCTTGGACTGAAATGGTCAACAACCGACAACCAAGGACCCAACGGCCCCTGACCCATGGTTTGCCGGTTTCCTCCCCCTGCAGCTCTGGTTGTGCGCACAGTCCAGGCCCGTATGTTCCAACTCAACTCTCCATTGGTGTACTCACCACTTCCGTACATCAGTCCAAAGTCCAAAGTCTATCAGTACACGCATTTCTCTACACTCTTTCACTTCGTCTTTGGCCTTGTTAGCTTTCTCCTTTGCCGTTTCTTTCTTTCTTCAGCATCGCCTTCATTACTGTCTGCATATTTTGTCTGTCTGCCCTCTCTCTCTCTCTCTCTCCTTCTCTCTCTCTCTCTCTCTCGCCTGCTCGCCCTCTTGTGAACTGTGTACAAATATAGATTAGTTTAGAAATTCATTAGCTGAGTCGTTATCTGTCATTGGCGTGCGCCACACCATAATAAGCCCCCAGGGGGGGTGGGGGTGTCGGGGGGGGGGGGGGGGGGGGGGGTATCCGCTGTGTGATAAGTGCAAGTTCCTTTTTTCACTGTGACAACGAGCGAGAGAGAGAGTTAGTTAGTTGTTGAAAAAACAGAGGTTACAGACAATAGTCCAACAGCAGGAGATGTCAACAGTGATCTAAACATCTGTGGATTTTGAGCAGCCTCTCATCCACAAATGCACACACACACACACACACACACACACACACACACACACAGACACACACACACACGTACACAAACAGCAGTTGGTCGTCCACACGAACATATGCGCCGACATGATGCATGTTTGCTTATATGTGTGTGTGTGTGTGTGTGTCTTTGTGTGTGTGTGTGTGTGTGTGTGTGTGTGTTTGTACGGCTTCCGTCAGCATATGTAGCGTGCGGACAGAAGAAAAAAGCACTTGAGCCGAGGAGCCTGCGCTCTCTGTTACTGCTTTCATCAGAGCCGAGAATTTGATCCTCACTTGTTATGACAGGCTGTACGACTGCCTCCGCTGAGTGGAGTGGCTCGCACGTGCGCGCACACACACACACACACACACGCACACACACAGACGCACACACACACACACACTTTGAGCTAACTCAGGACGTATCATAAGCATAGGCTTGAAGGACGAGTATTGATTTTACCCATCGTCAGAAACCCGGGTCCAACTCACCACATGGGGAATTCCAACTTAATTGCCAATGCCGAATTTGATATTGGGAATTTGGAATGACGGGAAGAGCAAGAGGCCTCAAACTCATGGCCATCCGAAGGAGATGCCGAGAGGAGGCTGGCTCTGTGGTCTGACGACATGCATGTGGGAAGGCACGCCGGAGGTAGTGACGTAGAAGAATCGCAGACGATTAATTTGCACTGAACGCATCTTTGAAATGAGTCTGGAGTCGTGAGTCACTACGGGAAATGGGTCATTAGAGAGACGCTAACAGAAAACATTTACTGAGGATTCCCCTTAATGTGGAAATACAAGGGTGAAGGCATTTGCCATAACTCAAATTGAATGTGACTGATTTACACTTTGCATTCTTCCTAAGTTATTCATTTGGACAGAATTAAATTAGAGTGAAATTAAATTAGATTCTTGTGAGAACAATTCCCAACTGATTATCAAAGCGACTCGTCGGACTCGCTACACCGACTGAATCAACAACCAAAGAATCGGACTCAACAAACGTGTTTACTCAGTCAACCGTAACGAGCCGAATCTCCAAAAAAGAGCCAAACATTTATGTCGTAATTGGAAGTAGAGCTGTGAGCAGCTCATGATACTGTTAGGTTTAAATGCTCTTTCCTTGTCAACAATGACCGAAGAGAATGGAGTCGCAGGTCTACCTCTCGACTTGAGCCCAGACTGGAGCTTGCCTTAGAAAATCCATCATCCCTTCACATGCATGGCGACAGATCCTTGTTGTCCAGTTTTATGCCTCAGGGTTACAAAAATATCTGGCACGCAGCTTGAAACATCGCATGAATTGTCATACTAGCAGGCTACTATCCTCAACTTTGGCGTGAGTTTGGTGCTGGCTTTATCTACGCCTTTTATTTAACATCACAGTACTTCCCATGATATCGAAAGACGAAGAATTATTTATTTCTCATTTCTTCTTCTTATGTCTAAGTGTCGGAGATATTACTGGCTACTTATTTCCTACTTGCCCTTTCTGACAGACATCTCTCAGATGTGTCTCTCTCTTATTTCCAGAGTGGTGCTGATCATTTCCATGGAGCGCTCTGAACGATCGTAAAGCGATTATGTTGTCTTTGCGACGGCGGCGCAAATGTTGTCGTGGCACAAAAGCGAGTGGGCCAGTTGAAACCTGCATGGAGCAGATCTACAACATCATGACATCCCCTCACACACACCTCTCCTGTGTGTGTGGGGATGGGGGTGTTGTTCATTGATTAGTCTGACAAACAACAGGCTTACAGCCACACTGAACCCGGGCCCAATTACCTAGACCCCAGACCGGTGTGGCTGCTCAAACCACACCACCCCCACGCCACAGTTGTCTATTGCCCCTTCAATTAAACATTGACTGTTGTAGATTGTAGATGTAGACTGTTGCTGATACTGTGCATATGTACTAACCTAATCTGCTAAAAATGCTATGATACCTGAAGCTGATATCAACATAACTAAAATCAATTAAATGCAGTTTGGAAAATAAAAAAACGGTAGTGCCTTCAAAATCCACAATATGACTATTATTGCTATTATATTTGTATTGGTAAAATGAGTTGGAGGTCACTGATTTCACTTGAAATTCTATAATTCCGTGGGATGAACCTCCTAAAGCCGAGAAAAATCTGAGTTGGAATTTTGTTATATTGTTTAAGTTCAACAAGTTGGAAAACACAATTTATGCTAATGCTTTAATAGTGAATGCCAAATCCAGCCATTAAACTGGTCCATAAATAATTGACATCTAGATTAGGCGATGATTATTATGTGCGTGTGCGTGTGTGTGTGGTGATTGTGTGTGTGTGTGTGTGTGTGTGTGTGTGTGTCTGCGTGTACGTGTGTGTCTGCGTGTACGTGTGTGTGTGGTGAGTGTGTGTGTGTGTGTGTTTGTGTGCTTTCTGCAGGTAACAGGTAATTAATCATGGAAATATTTTGCTTATGCCTTATCCAACAAGTGGGCTCTCGGGCTGTGAGAAAACTCCCAATTAGGCCTCAAGGAAAATAGAAAAATGCATTTTGGGAGCATTTTTTTAAAGGAAATATTTAATTGCAAAGTGCCTCAACCTTCTTCTCCTTCTTTTCTTTTTTAATTGCTGGAGCTGTTAAAAACTGCTTTAAGAGTTAATTACGTGTGTTCGTGAAAAGCCGGTGCTGAACTAATTCCGTGTGATTGATCTATTTGAAGCCTTTCAAGCCTGCGCCTGCGTGGGGCATAATGCTAATTTGCGCTGCGTGCAGTTCATTGTTTTATGATACTTACGTATTTATTTATTCGTTAAATTGCACTTAGTCCGTGCAAACACAAGACTGCATGGATGCACCAAGTCGGTCCCCAAGATGCTGCCTTTTTTATGTGCTATATTATCTAATATTTGGCAAAAAGGGCACAATTTCTTTGTTTTCCCCAAATGTGCACTCTTTACCAAGGTCAAGGAAAGATAGTACCGAAAAAAAGAAGGAATACTATAAAGCCTCTCTTGAAACCTCGAGGCAGAATAATTCCCAAATACATGTATTATATATAAATAAATAAACAAACAAACAAACAAACAAACAAATAGATAAATAAATAAATAAATAAATAAATATATTCATTGACATAGTTTTGATATTATTATCAGTTTAAATATTCTGTATTATATTATTAATAATAATAATCATCATAATAACTGTATTTGTTGTCAAAAAACACATTATAGTGTTTTTGCATGTATAATTGTTGTTATTCATAAACATTTAATTATTGTTATGAAATAATACTTTCATAATACTATTTCAAATAATTTCACAAAAAAAAAAGAATTATTATTTTGAGAACATTTGTGGAATGAACTTCAAAGTTAACCATCTTTACTTTTGCCTTTGTTTCTCGCCTTAATAAACACCCTCACCACGAATGCAGGGAACTCTTTTTTTCTGCACAAATTCAGGTATAATTCTGCTTCCATAGCTGTCGGCAACCAAAAATATAAGAGAAAACAATAACCAAAATCAAAATGGACCCTATTGTGTCAGTTCTTTCTGCAGTCCTATATCTGCTCATGTCGACATCAGTCCAGTCACCAAAGTCACAGGACCTCCATATAAAAAAAAAATTGTGTTGTTTCTCTAATGTTGTATCATTGTAGTAATATCAAATAATATGCAAGGTGGGAAATAATGGTGGACCTCGGAAATGCTGTCGCACCAGTTCACCAAATTTTATGAAATTCCATGTGTCATTTTCGGATAATAATCGTTCACACACTAACAGACCGACATCGGTGATAACAATGAAATTTCTTTGCTCCGAACTCCAACTTTATGCTCATTGTCCTCCCTGGATCTAGCCAGGATGACCTCGTACTTAGTTGCTGTAATTACCAACTTCCCACTGTAATTACCATCTTCCAGGATGACCTAATCCCAGTGCGTGCTCGTATTGACTGCATGCTAATTTCTTTCCACCTTTGTATCAGACCCATTCGGCTTCTTGCGCATAAATCAGTCACCTATTTGTTTCCGTTTAAAATGAAACAAAGCCAATGGGAAAGGTTGCCAAATAACCTTGGTGAAGTAAACCTAGATACATATATATATATATAGGTTAATAAACATGTAATAACACTTTATTAAGATTGTCATAATAAATAATAACATAAGAGCATACAAGAAACATTATTGTCATTGTACTGCTGTGCAAGACATAAACACATCTACATTTTCATGACGCTCCCTGATATTAAAATGATATTAAAACAATACAAACAAATCCAAATAAGAGTAGTACAACAGTACAAAACAGCACTCTAAGTGCTATCCGGTGTACAAATCAACAATAAACAATTAGCAGCATACAGTTTTTTCTATGTGTGTATGTGAACTAACCATTTGTGAGTGTGTTGTAGTGGGTGTGTGGGTGGGGGGTGAGGGGGGCTGTCAGCCCATGATCAAAAATTTGACATCTTTGGGGAAGAAGCTGTTTTCTAGTCTTGTGGCGTGTGCATGTATTGTCTTGTTTCCCCTGCCAGAGGGGAGTAGTTTGAAGAGGTGGTAAGCAGGATGGGTTGGGTCACAGATGATGTTGGAGGCTCTGCGCCGACATCGGGCCTGGTTGATGTCCTCGACTGCTGGCAGCAATGTCCCAATGATTTTTTTTGGGCTGTTTTGATGTCCAGAGTTCAGTTGCAAATAGTTGTGCTCAGGCCCAGCCTGTGGAGTTTGGTCACTGGTCTTTTTGGAATGATGGTGTTAAAGGCCGACCTGACGTCCAAGAAGAACATCCTGACGTACGTGTCAGGTCTTTCCAGGTGATCCAGGTCGGTATGGAGGGCAGGGCAGATCGCATCCTCTGTGGATCTGTTTGCCCGGTAGGCCAACTGGTGTTAATCCAAAGTGACAGGGATGGTACGTTTCATTCCACTTTACTAATGAGTGGCTTGTAAGGTGGCAACATTAACAAAGAAAAGTGGTAAGGCACAGAATGGCCTTGTATGCATTGTCTACACTGGTCTTTCCCCCCTGGTTGGGCATTTAACATTCTGATAATATATGGAGAGAACAGACCTGAGGTTTGTCTGATTTAAAACCCCTGCTACAAAGAGGACTCCTTCAGGGTGGGAGTTCTGTTGTTTGTTTATAGCTGAGTGCAGTAGCTTCAGTGCTAACCCAGCATTAGCATGAGTAAAGAGCTGGGTATTGGCAAGGACCTCACGTATCCTAACATATCATGATACATGGGTCATGATACGATTCGTATCACGATACATTGCAATACTCAATACATCATTTCCTGAAAATGTCAAAATAGAGCTGAAAATACAACTTGCGCAACACAGCTGTACCGCAAAGACGTGGTATGTCTTTTATGGTACGGCGTGCTTGGGGTTAACCAAGACACGTGGTTACAGTAGCAGCAATAACATCCGAGCGAGCAAGAAGTGTCTGCGGTATGGAATTATTCTAAGATGGAGTGCAAAAGCAGCACAGTGAAAAACGACATGTTTTTTTCCCCCACAATAAATGTGAGTAGCTCCTTTTATTGCCTTTTTGGGCAACTTCCAGTTTTTCGATTCCGACCATCCAATCAAGACTATTGGTGTACAATTAAGGGATACGAATCAGATTATGACTATCACGTGATCGGCCCACCACTAACCAATAATATATTGATACGAGGGGCTGGAAAATCTTTAAAGTA
>NC_137199.1:5449588-5487088 GCF_960531495.2 Zeus faber | reverse complement strand
GTAGCGAACCAATCAGGAGTCGGAATCACTCTGACGAAGGAGTTGTTTGTTTTCGACTCGGTAACCGCAGCGAGTCACAGAACAGAAATTACTAACTGAGGACTAAATTCATGTGAAGAAAAGGTGAAGGCATGAGGCATGAATAATATCGAACGTGACTGATTTACACTTTTCATGGCACCTAAATAATTCATTTTGAAATAATTACATCACTCTCGTGAGAGTTCCATTCACCACTCGAATAAAGTGTGGAGAAGATCTAACTAATTTTTTGACTCGTCGGTCGTAACGAGCAGAATGTCCAAAAAGAGCCAAACTTTCATCGCGACTAGAGCGAGCGCTAATCCTACTCGAGCTGTATTCCTTTTATTAAGTGTGAATTCCCCAACTTTCGTTGTACATCTCATACGGTGTCATGTTATACGCGTAGTTAAAATGATAAATAATAAAGAGCTGCCATAGACTCTCACCGTTCAAAGCAGTTATTCCTAGTTATTTTGGATCCCTCCAACCGCTGAGGAAAGATGACGAGAACTGAATCTGCCTCAGCCAATAGACCCCCAATTGCACCTCTCTTGTGCAATTCTATGGCCACTCCATCTAAAATGGACCAAATCCCACCTCTTGCCTCGGCTGCCTACCCTCCATCGCTAATGTTCTCTCACTGTGAAATAGAAAAAAAAACACTCAACCCCCCCCCCCAGCCTGTCAGCGCTGTTAAAAGAGACTTGCCATTAGCAGGACAGAAAAGAATGTTAAGGGTTGTTATTAGATGTCAGCACATGAATAGTTTGGGTGCAAAGGCACAAATGCACCCAGTAGCTTTGAAAAACAGTGAAAGGGACTTGACTCTAAGTTTGTTGTTTGATATAAATACCTGCAAGAGGGGTTATTTATTTTTGCCTGTACGTTTGACTTTGAGGTTGAGTAAAGACCACAACTTCCTCCATGAACTCAAAGGCCACTATTTATATCTACTTTTTTTTGCAATTTTTTGAGATGTTTCAGTGCGGGCTGCTACAATACATCGACTTCACAGTGACTGCCGAAACATTTTTACAAATAACACAATTGCTAGCTGCGGCTGGACATCACCAATTTCGCTTCATAGTCAAAGATTTAATTGGATAAAGTGGCTGTGCCAAAGAAGTTTAGGTATGCTGGAAATAAGAGTTGAAAAGTTTGGCATTTTGGGGAGATTCGGCTCTATTTACTGCCTGACTCATGCCGCAGGTTTTGACTCGTATTCGTGAATCGTGATTAAACATTATTTTCATTTACAAATCGAGAGTCCAGTGAATGCCAGTGTGCCTGGCTGCTGTCGCTGAGTCGCAAACTAATGACTCCAGAGTAATTTAAAAGATTTGTTCACTACGAACAAATCGCTTCGCCAGTCTTGCATCACTACTGGAAATAAAACCATTGCTTCACACCAGCTCTTTATCTTTGCGATGAGGGACCACGGTCTTCTGACCACAAATCTATTGTAATTGTCCGACTCTCCAGCAAAAATAATGTCTAGGTTGCGAAGGTGACCATGGTTCCCTGAGAATCGACTAGATCTTTTACTCATGGGACTGAGTGTCAGATCATGTTCAGTAATCCAACCTAAGACTCTGCATTCACATCAAATGGCAGAGGAAGTGACGATGCTGCACTTCTGTGCCACCCCTGCACGGGTATATAACAGCAGCCCCACTTCCTCTTGTCCTCTTTTGCTGCTGAGCGCCTAGGAGGGGTATCATACCACAGAACAGTAATAGATCTGGTCCGTTTTTTGGGTAACCAAGGTTGCCTTTGCCACCTACAAGTTGCCTATCCCAGGGACTGTGATGTATTACTCATGGGGACATATACCATCATGCGACAGTTTAGTAATCACCAGAGGGGGGTCAACATCATAACATGCCAACAACTGGAGTGTCTCTCCCAGGCATGCCAGCGGACGTGTCAGGAAAATGCTTGTGGGATACTTTCTGTAGTACCTGCATACTCAAATCTGTGTGCCAAACAGGGCATGTGGCAGTGCTGACCTAGTAACGTCCAACATGCAGAACTGGACAAACTTGTGTGGGGAGGTCCAAGAAGTCTTCCACCGACGCCCACCTGAAGAGGGCTTAAGAGGAGGACACTGCCCTGGTGGAGTATGCATGAAGGCCATTGTCATTGGAGGCCCGGTGAGGTGTAGTCGTAGTGACAGGTTGTCCTCCCGCAGTCTCCAGCAATGGCTGGATGAGTGGGACAAAGCGTAGAGCGACGCCTCCGGCCACAGGTGGGCCAGCGTGTCTTCGTGCAATTGGGGCTGGTCCCCCACCAGGGAGAACCATAATGGGCACTGTGTCATTTCTTGTGACGCAAACAGGTCCACCTCGCTCGGGCAAACTGTCTTCAGATCTCTGCCCTGGAGGGGAAGGCATCAGTCTACTGCCCGGGGGTTTCCCCTGGACAATAGGTCTGTGCTGGGATTGAGTCTGTCAGGGATGTGGACCGCCCGGAGGGAGAGCAGGTTCTATAAGTGGTTCGCGATATGGTCCACAGGGAAGGCCCTGGCAATTGATGTATGGTATTGCCGACATGTTGTCAGACCCCACCAGGACACCTAAGTCCTTGAGGGCTGGTCGGAAGTGTTGAAGAGCTAATATCACCGTGTGCAGCTCTACAGCTGTACACCCTCACCCCCCACTGGCTAAACAGTGTAATCGCTGCCTCCACACCTTTCGTGAACACCCGAGAAATTAAAGATAGTATGAAAGGTTGTGTAAGAATTTTGTAGGCTTTCCCCTGGAAGGCAAAGCGCATATATTTTTTTTGTACTGGGGGTGGATAGAGGTTGGGCGCATGGTCGCTTATTCTGTGACCTACGGACCCGTCATGTATGGGTTTCGAGCCTGGGTGTGCTGTGGGCGTGCCGCATGATAGGTTGGGTGCGTGCCTTCTCAATCTGTGGGCCCTCGGGTCCGTTATGCACGCACTTCGAGCCTGGGCGCTCTGTGGGTGCACAGGTAAAATTCTCAATGGGTTGGGCATGTGTCCACTCATGGCCAATAGTTGCCTTGTGGGCGATTTATTCCAATTATAATGTTATATTTCCCCCAGTCATAGCATGACACAATGATATACCAGGGTCAAATTGTCAAATATGTGATTGGACGAAACTGTGCTTTGTGGTACTGTGGGGCTGTGGTACTGTGCAGCGGGAACAAAGCAAAGGTTTTATTTCCAGTAGTGATGCAAGACTGGCGAAGCGATTTGTTTATAGTTAACAAATCTTTTAAATTACTCTGGAGTCATTAGTTTGCGACTCAGCGACAGCAGCCAGGCACACTGGCATTCACTGGACTCTCGATTTGTAAATGAAAAGAACATTTAATCACGATTCACGAACACTAGTAAAACCCTGTGGCATGAGTCAGGCAGTAAATAGAGCCAAATGGGCAAATGGCTTGTGTGTGCTTATGTAATGTGCATGTTTCGCCTGGTAGCCTGGGCCGTGTAGTGAGTGCGGCGGAGGGAGAGGTCCGGGGGACTTCCATAGCTCCACCAGTGTCTCATTCTTCACTGTGGCCAAGCCGGCCAGCTACGCCAGCAGCTTGGCCTGGTAGCACTGTAGCAGGGCCTGCTTATAATGGTGCAGGGTTAGGTTAGGTTAGGTTAGGCTAGGTTAAGTAGCCATTCTCCGCCAGCGATGCAAACTGTTTGGCCAACTTGCAGGGTAGAGTAGGCTTCTTCCCCAGGTTTCCACTTGGTTAAGAGAGCCGGTGACGGGCTCTTACACCTGAGGGAAGGACAGGTAGCCCAGCTTGTGGGCCTGGTCCACCTGGGGGTAGGTGTCAAACCCCTCACTGGTGCCCATGCTGAGAAGGGGTTAGCCTAGTCCTTTGCCAACTCTGCGTGCACCTAGCGGAACAGCGGGATAGACAGAGTACTTTGGTGGGGGACTCTGGAGTGGCACTCCCTGTCCAGCATGGATACCTCCGTGTCCGGTACATTCGTAGTGGGGAGGCCCGTTCTGTTGGCCGCTCGCTGGGACACCTCGACAAGCTTGGCCTCCAGGAGTCTAGTCGAGGCCAGAGCCAAGGACAGGCTTGAGCTCTCCCGGAAGATGGGGAGGCTCTCTCTTTCGTCAGACTTCTCCAGGCCCCTAAGGGATATTCCATGCTGCGGTTCATTCTGGATATACGTTCTCCAGGAGTGCTGCCTCGGCGGGCTGCCTTCCCAGGCACGTCATGCAGGAGTGGTGGCGATCTCTCTTCTCCCTGCAGTGTCTGCAGTCTGGGATCACCGTCCTAGACACTGTTTGTTCATTTGTTCCCGAACGAAGATAAGAAAAAAAGAAAAGAAAAGCACTACACTGCTTCAATATACGATACTCGAGCCAGTGACTCACACCAATTCGTAAGTGTAAGAAAACCGAAAGTGAAACTGATATTTGCTGTGAATTTCGAGAATCTCGAGTAGGATTCTTCTTACGTGAAGTAAGAAAAGAGGAAGAGAGGAAGGTGGGCTCCAGTTATATACCCCTGCCCAGAGGTGGGACGGAAGCCCTGCGTCGTCACTTCCTCTCCCATTCAGCGTGAATGCAGTCTTTGTTTGGCTTGCATGGTCTGACGAGTAATAGATTGCATTTCCTGCGATAGGGAACCGCCCTTTAAACTATCGTTTCAGTAGTTGCGACATTCACCTTCGCTCTTCAAAGTTGTCCCGAGATAGAAACCTGCCATTGGTGAGAATCTGCTTGGTTTTTCACCGGTTGTCATAGTTGCTCTATTAATTTCAGCTTCACATTATGGGTAGTAGCTAGTAGTCTAGAGTTTGTGAGAATGTGCTGGTTGCTCTATTCATTTTAGTTCAACGATGTTGACGGTAGCTGAAAGCCTGGTGTTGGTGAGCATCTACTTTGTTTATCACTGTTTGTTTAATGGCATTGCGAAATCATGATTTTCAATAACCAGCCACGGCCCCTTTTTACTATACAGAGAAAAGTTCTCTGTATAGTATACTTTTGAGCCGGAACACTTAAGAAGGCCAACGAGAATGTGTAAAAATATATACATCAGGGCTCCGCGGAGATAGGGTAGGGTAAGGTTGGAGGGTTGGGTGGTAGAGGGGGGTGATACCCATTTTTGCAGCTCCCTGGGGAAGATCCAGTCAAAAAGGGGGGGGGGGGGGTACCGGGGGCCGGGGGGCTTGGGGCCTGGTGAGCTAACTTCAGCACTTGTAAATAATTCACAAGACACTGTGCCAATCCCTTCCGCTTCAGTGGTGTGCCGCAATCACAGCGGTTTCCTCTTTGGAGAGAGAGAGAGCAAGAGAGAGAGAGAGAGAGAAAGAGAAAGAGAGAGAGCGAGAGAGAGAGAGAGAGAGAGAGGTAAAGAGGTAGAGCGGTAGAGGGGGGGGTAAGGAAAAGAGTCGGAGGGAGGCAAGAGAGAGCCTTTGGGGGAGGGTGGGCGGGAGAAATCCTCTGAGTGAGGGAGATTAGTTGTGGCTCCATGGCCCGTTTCATTTTTGTGTGTCTTGTAGCGTACATACGTACCAGCTATCGCTGGGCAACATCTGGAAATATAGCAGAGCACCCATCACTGTGAGGCATGAGAAAAAAATGAAAGAACAATTGAGAGAGAGAGAGAGAGAGAGAGAGAGAGAGAGAGAGAGCCAGCGAGAGTGATAGATGGGGACTGTGGGGGGGGGGCCAGCTCGATTTTTTTCTAATCCCTCTCGGCGAACCAAAAACAGCAAATCGGTCATCTGAAATGAATGCGGCCGCATGTCGAGTATCCCCGTAGCGACAGGCGTCCGCACAGTGGCCTTAATCTTGGTTAATATGGTGTAATGGTGCTTGCTGTGCCCGGGCACATATAGAGATATAAATATATATCAATCTGTTTTTTTCTCCTTCAGTCTGCCGCTGTGTTGGAAGACGAGGGGAGAGGAGTGGAGTGCTTGGGAGTCAAACTTAACCCAATTAAAGAACTGTCCTCGTTGCATAATGGTCTCTGTTCAATTAGAAATAGCCGTTAGCTTAAGTCTGTCGCATGTCATTTCAGAAATGGACAGTCCAAAAACAATAAAAATAATGGAGAAGAACTTCCTGTAGATGAGTCGCGGGACTGTCTTAATTTGTAACTAACCATTTAGATACTGTATAGTCACACATTAGTGACGAAAGGTTTGACTCCTTTTCTAGAGTCGGTTCCTGATGACTCACTCAGTCAGTCAGTGAAATGATGATTCTCGCTCCCCCATTCATCTGCCAGGGTGACTCCCACTTATGGCCGGCTAAAGCCATAGGCCATATATGTGTTCGCCTACGGTACCAAATTCTGGTGGGTGCTGGTCGCCCTCAAAGGAAAAAGAAAAATTAGTAGGTGGGCATCTTTCCTCAATTTCTGCTTTGAGATAACAAATGAACAAATAAGCATGGCTGCTGCCAGGCCTGCTGCGCCACTGCATTGATCTGGTCGCGCGTTGCCTATCTATCCGAGTGCCAAAACTCATACTTAAGGCTTAGGGCTTGGGGGATGGGTGGGGTGCGGATGGCATGTGGCTGGTGCCTGCGATCTTGCCCATCACGCTTCTGCCTGACGTGCTTCTCGTCTGCCCGGCAAATTTGAATCCCACTCATATTAAACTGGAACAGTTACCCTCGCACACCAATCCTATTCTAAATAACACTCCAACAGACCAGGGTCTGTCGGGCAGGAGGGGTGCAAGATTGGGGTTCAACTTGCTTGGAGGACTAGCACCACCACACCCTGCAATTCTAACTGCAATGGCCAACAGCACACATTGAGCACTGTAGTTTTCCAGGGTGGCGGGTAGCTGGTGGGTTGGTGTGGGCGATGGTTAGCTGCGAGGCAGCCGGGCGGGCCCCTTGCCGGCTGGGATGAGAGCACCGCCGTGTGCCTTCCGGGGACTGATTGCTGTTGTGGGTGCGGGTTGGAGGGGACAGCCGCCGGCCTTTGCTCCCGCTGCGCGGGTTCTCTGCGGCTGGTGCCCCAGGTGCCGGGGATGGTGGAGGGCCCATATATCTGGCGGCTTGCTGGTGTCAGCAAGGGGAGGGGCTAACATCTGGGTGCCCTGCACTGAGCACACTCGGCTATGTGGATGGGCACCTCAGGGCTCGCGGCCGGGTGCGACGTCTGGTTCGGCTGCGGGTCGGCAGGTCTTGCTTTTGTGCGGGTCGCAGGTGGGCCCCGCTGGCTTGCTTGCGGGCTGGGCGGTTCGGCGGGGTGACAGTCTGATGCCGTGGGACCTGGCTCCCGGCCTGGGGTCCGTGCCTGGAACCCGTGGCCCATGTTCTGGGCCTGCGGCTGCGTCTTCTGCCTGCACATGGGGGTGGGTTGTATGTGGGCGCCTTGGTGGTGTGGGGTCTCCTCACACTTGCTGGGACTGGTTTGTGCTGGAGTTTACCGACTTGAATGACCAAACTTGAGTTGGATTGTCGTTGCGCATGAAGGAATAATAAGCGGACCTTTGATAACTTCACTTTTGTGGGGGGCTCCCAGACACAAGGTTTTACGTGTAACTCACGCAGGTTAAAGCATTCTGCTTCTAAAAGGGACATAGTTTTACAGTGAACCAAATATTTACAGTATTAACAAATACTATTGAACATAGCACCTTTTCAATAAATTGAAGCAAAAAATAAAAAAATCCTAAATCCTAATCTCGCCTAGACCACCACAAAATGGTTAGAGCCGTGAGTCATTTGAAGATTTGTTCGGTATGAACTAATGGCTCTTGAGTCTTGCATTACTCTTGCACATCATTTAAAATGTTACACTAAAGGCTTCCATGCCTACATGACTGCATTTATAATACACACACACACACGTATACAACCGCAATGTGTCATTACCACTCCTTGCTGTCATAAGCCGACAGAGAGGTCAGCTCCATCCGAGTCCAAGGTGGATGGGCACCTGTTGTCACTGTTAACATCGAGGATTAGCACCACGCGCAAATCCCCAAAGGTTATTTACACAAGCACACACACAAACACACACATACAGAGTAAAGGGGGCTGTACTACAGGGGAAGATGGGAGATTGGGGGAAGGCTGGAGAGTTAATTCCCAGACCCCACGTTGAGCTTTCGTGAAGAACACAACAGTAGAGTAGACAGTGACTGAAAGAGGCATTAGGGAAGCGACGGGAAATGGCTTGTTGAAGCCAGATGTACTACTGGGGGAGGCTCCCCCTTACCAGTTTGTTGCTGGCCCGAGGTGAGCGGAAACATTCTCAAAGGAATGTTTGAGAGAATGCTCGATTAAACATATTTTTTTACAGTATATATTGAGCCTTTTTCAACACACCCCCGGGTGGGGCAAGCAGGGAACTAAGTGTTTAACAGCCATATCAGTCTATCAGAATCTATATTGATTGGCGTAGTCTTCCCGGACCCTCCATTCGAAGTTGTCCTCGGGCTCCGGGTCCAGCGATGCGGGTGAGTTGAATCCTGGGACCCTACACTTTTCCACCGCTGGACCCTCCAAAAACTTTTAGTTTAAGTTGTTTACATTTTTATTATTATTGAAAGATATAAAATGTAAGAGAAAATATATACATATTTATACTTACACACATGCATACTGTATATATATATATATATATACACATATATATACACAGTATACACACACACACACACACACACACACACGCACACACACAAACACGAAAGCCCCTTTCCCACTTGCAGTGAAAGCCATAAATCTACTGACAATGTATCGTATTGGCGTCATGTGAGAACAGGAGCCGGTGTCAATGTTCCGTAAAAGTTGTTCTCCTTACTCTTGACATAGTAACATTTCCGGTGCCGGTACAGCTCTGAATGGAAGTGTGTGGGAATGGAAGCATCAAATTTCCATGAAATAGGAGTGGAGTCATATCCAAAGAACGCACAAATAGTGGGTTTTTAAGAATTTTGCTTTCGTACAAATATTTTAAAAATGATTTGTTTTTCGGGAAGAAAAAAAATGGACAATGGAGCTCGACCGCAAAGACGAGAAAAGGAAAAGGAGGTGTTTATGGTGTTTATACTCTTAAAATCTATTATTTTTCTTCTTAAAAATGTGACTTATGCCCCACCTGTGTCTTTTACAGTTAGGGGTGCGGTGCGGGGACATCAGGGACAAGCACTTCTCTTGCCCACTGGCTGCACCAGAGCGCGGAGCTAGAGGGGGCAAGCAGACATGAATGTATGTGAATGAGTGGCGAACGTTCCTTCTCCGGAGGCAGAGAGTGTAAGGACAGGTTGAAAATGATCGCACTGATTAAACAACATTGGGTTAGGCGAGCAGGGAACAGGGAGTGAAGCGCTGGTCTAAAAACGGAACCGATTCTGTTGCCTAGTCTTGCGTGTTATTTGACACCTCTGGCGCAAGCATTATTTAACGTATCTGTGTGGCAGTTTCTCCTACCATGCGCCACCCAAGTGGCGTGTTCAGGGGCCTCCACCACAGACACAGAAGACAAGGATGTAAACACCACATTATTGTAGAGAGTGGGCCAGCTGGAATTAGCCCAGGAGCAGATAGAACATGTCATGACACGGGCTCCTGTCCTGAGTGGGGATGGGGGTTTTACCTGCTGCTCGTTAGACCAACCAACAAGCAACAAGTATGCAGCCACCCTGATCCCAACTACCCAGATCCAGGTCAGGTGTTGCTCAAACCACACCATGCTCACATCACATACCCCCGACACCAAACTGAGGACAGGGAGAATTCCTGGCCAAAGTAATACCCCCCATCACCACCAAGCACAGAAAAAAGATAAAATAAAAAGCTTAAAAGAGACTCTGAAACAGGGTTACTAGACCTAAAATGATAGACACTGACACAGGGTTCCCATACTTCAAACCAACAAATGTCCAAAAAAAATGAACTGGTCCCCCGGAACACCACGGTTGGGCGGGAATCCTTCCCCCAGGGCGACAACAGACTGCCTCCTCCTCCCTTCTGGAGTGCGGGGCCCTCGGGCTGCTGTGCTGGCTGGTGGAGGCGTGGCCGGTCTTAGCTGTTGCGGAGGCTGCTTGGAGGGGTGGTATTACTGCCGGAGAAGGTGGCTGCCAGCGGTTACCTGTGGTGGTTGCTGCGCCTGCTTCTCCCCCCCAGTCCTCCTCCGGACACCCTGGGTGCTGCTGCTGACAGTCAGGAGAGGGTTGGTGCTGGGGCCGCCCGTTGACCCGCTGGTGGCTGCAGGGTGTCTTCGGACAGCCCCTCTGTGTCCCTTCTCCATGCCGGAGAGTCCCTGTCCAGGTGACACTGCAGCAGTTTCGCCTACCATGCAGAGAAGATAGGGTTGTAAACACCAGTTTATTGTAGAGAGTGGGCCAGCTGGATTTAGTCCAAAAGCAGATAGAACATGTCATGACACGGGCTCCTATCGTGAATGTGTCTGGGGATGGGGGTTTTACCTGCTGCTCGTTAGACCAACCAACGAGCAACAGGTATACAGCCACTCTGATCCCAATTACCCAGACCCAGGTCAGGTGTGCTCAAACCACACCATCCCCACACTCCATATGGAACATTTCCATAAAGGAGGCTAGGTGGAAATGACTACCTACTGCCTTTGCCGGATATTTTTTTCCGGCAATTTTTGGGAATCAATGTGGGAAAGGGGCTATCCCCCTTCATTCTTTCTCTCTCTCTCTCTCTCTCTCTCTCTCTCTCTCTCTGAGTGGATGGGGGTTGTCGCGGAGAGCGTGACTTTCTAACTTTTTTTCTATTTTTCTTTATGTTTTTAATTAATTTTGTATACAGGAATTGTTTTTTATTACTTGTGGTGTGTACATACAGCGGGTGGGGGGTGTGAGGTGAAGGTTTGTAAGTGGGTCCGCAGCGATCGGACCTCACCAGATTAACATGGAAGCACAGGGGTAAGATCTTCGCTGCTTCCCCGTGTTCCGTGGAGGAGAGTGTGCTGGCTGTGGTTCTCATCCTGTAAGCCTTTTATCCGCAGCCAGGATAAAGACTTTATAGACTATGTAAAGAAGGTGAACACAGTGGTGGAACGAGGCGTCACAGTGAATAATGCATTTGTTTCCATGTCGCCTCTCTTAACTGCAGTGAAAACAGTGACTTTGTCAAATGTCCCGATGTTTATTAGTGATGAGATTCTGTTCAGGGAACTGACAAGACATGGAAAAATAATCTCGACAATGAAAAGAATCTCATCTGGATGCAAAGCACCTGAACTTAAACATGTTGTGTCTCACAGGAGATGAGACAGATGATCCTCAACAAAGAGAATGAAGAACAAAACAGTTTTTTTTTAATATAAGAGTGGAGGATTTTGATTACTATCGATACATAACATCTGAGACAACAAAGTGCTTTAGCTGTGGTGGGGGCCACCTGATTAGAGCCGCTCCAGGAAAGCTAGAAAAAAAAACAGAGCACCAGCAGGGACAGACAGAGGGAAAGGCCAGGGTCAAGACCCAGGCTGTGGCGGCTTCAGATGAAGCTGGTGAAGCATCGCTATCTTCATCTGAAGCTGCTGATTTATTTAAAGTGGGAACTCTGAACCTTAATTGAGCAAGAGACATGACGAAAAGAGTATGTATGTTCGAGACTTTTGAACTAAAGAAAATTGATGACACTTTTATCCAAGAAACACACAGCGATAGTCTTAATGAGATAGACTGGATGCGTGAGTGAGGCGGGGAAGTGGTTCTTAGGTACATGACCTCAACCACCGGACGGGTGGGAGTTTTATTGTTTACTGTTGTCTTTTACTGTTGAAAATGTGTGTGAGGGCAGGATTATGGTGGTCCTGGCCAAGTTTGACTATTTTAATATTGTTTTTATCAATTTTAGGCTCCCACTAAACACCTTGACAGAGTATTGCTTTTAAATAAGTTAAGGATCTATTTAAACAATTGCCATTAAGAGGAGTTTTTGGTTTTAGGAGGAGATTTTAACGGGACAGAAAATGTTTAGACAAAAATCACATGGAACCTCATGCTTCATCCAAACAAGCCATAGCAGAGCTGAGGGAGGTGCATGGGCTGGTAGATTTCTGGAGGAGAATGCACATTGATAAAAAACAATACAAATGGACACACGCCAGGGACAATTTTATTTCCCTGGCAAGACTTGACAGGTTTTATTGTTCAAACATAATTTTAAGACTTTTAAAAAGTGTATAATGATGCCTGTCACTTTTACCGACCATTCTTTTGTCTTGTGTTATGTTTTAATTACAAAAAAGTAAAGCCCAAAGGGCTTATTGGCACTTTAATTCCACCCTACTGAGTGATAATCATTTTCTGGATTTTTTTTTTTTATATTTCTTTGGAGTGTTTTAGAACGAGGAAGGAGGATTTTACCTCTCTTTGACAATGGTGGGACTGTGTCAGCTGTCCACTCTCAATGCCACACAAGACATCACCTATGTAAACACTATCACTATCTCGATCTAGAGATCGAGATAGTAAAACTGCAGGGTTTATACTCGTTCACAAGAAATTGAGGCCGTAGTAGGGTCCTCAAGTCGAAAAAGATGCCCTAGCGAACCTACTGCACTAAAGTGCATAGGGCGCTGTCCTGTCACGTTTTCCGTCTGAGAACCTAATGGACAAAGTTTACAGAGATACATGGCAGAGCTGTACAGTTCTACACTGAGCTGTACAGCAGTAAATACATGTATGTGGAGGATGAAGAGTTGTTTAACTCATTGGTGACTGGGTGACTGGGGACTTTAACAGGACGAACCTTAAAAAAATTCTGCCCAATTTCTACCAACATATGATGTGTGCCACCAGAGGAGATATAACTTTGGACCACTGCTACACACCTTACAAGAATGGACACAAGACCGTCTCGCTCCCTGCTTTCGGGAAATCAGATCAAACCGCGATTTCACTGGTCCCCGTTTACTGGCCTCTGACGCGCGAGAATTGGTGGTGACGAGGAAAGTGAAGCGGTGGACGGACCAATCAGAGGCTACGCTTCAGGCCGCTCTGACTGATGTCGACTGGGATGTGATCCAATCAAGTTCAAGTGACGTCAGCGAGTTTTACGGACGTAGCAGTGAGCTTTGTGGCTACGTTAGTGTACAGCATCTTTCCCACGGTGAAAGTTCAGATATTTCCCAACCAGAAGCCGTTGGTCGATAAATCCATCTGCTGTGCTCTGAATGCTCACACGGCTACGACGGTCTCGTCAATCTGCGGAGGGCGGTGAAGGACGCTAAACAGACGTACAGAGAGACTGTGGAGCTACAGAAGGAGAAACGGGACACCAGAAGCTTGTGTCAGGGGCTGCAGACTATGACAAACTACAAGAGCAGCCCCTCCCCAGCCACGAGTGTTGATGCCTCCCTAGCCAACAAACTGAACTCCTTTTATTCGCGGTTTGAGTCTGGTAACAGCACTGCTAGCTTGCTGGCTAATTGGAGTTACATCGCTGGGGATGAGCGCGCACTCTTAGTGTCTGAGCATGACGGCAGGAAGGCTCTGATACGTGTGAACACAAGAAAAGCTGCGGGGCCAGATGGCTTATCTGGGCGTGTACTAAAGACCTGTGCTAACCAGTTAGCCCCGGTGCTCACTACAATATTCAATATTTCCCTGGCTGAATCAGTGGTCCCGTCCTGCTTCAAGACGTCCACTCTGGTGGCCCTCACCTCGGTGGTCATGAAGTGTTTCGAGAGGCTGATTAAGGATTATATCTGCGCCTCCCTCCCCCGCACCTTAGACCTGTTGCAGTTTGCATAGCAGCAGAACATATCCACAGATGACACGGTCTCCCAGGTACTGCACACAATGCTCACGCACCTGGATGGCCGGAAGGGGGCCGATGTGAGATTGCTGTTCATCAATTATAGTTCAGCTTTCAATACCATAGTCCCCATTAGACTGGCTGTCAAGCTGAAGGAGCTTGGACTGATTACTCCGCTGTGTGCCTGGATCCTTGAGGGAGCTGGACAGCACATGTCCAGCTCCCTCAACCAGAGCACAGGATCTCCCCAGGACTGCATCCTCAGCCCCCTACTGTACTCGCTGTACACACATGACTGTGTGGCCAGGTCCAGCTCGAACACCATCATAAAGTTTTCTGACCACACCGTTGTCGTGGGCCTGTTCACCGATGGCGATGAGAAGGCCTACCGCAAGGAGGTGACTGATTGTCACTCTGGTGCCAGGACAACAGCCTCCACCTGAACGTCAGCAAAACTAAGGAGCTGATTGTGGGCTTTAGGCGAGGATTACAACCGAGGCCACATGCGCCCTTGGTGATTAATGGGACTTCTGTCGACAGGGTGAGCAGTTTCAAATACCTGGGAGTCCACATCACAGAGGCTTTAACATGGACTTTACAAACAGACGCTTTGTTGTGAAAGGCGAGGCAGCGTCTTTACCACCTCAGGCTGCTGAGGAAATTCTGGGTCTTGGTGAGGATCCTCAAGTCCTTCTACTGTGGAGCAGTGGAGAGCATCCTGACAGGCAACATCACTGCCTGGTGTGGGAACTGTACTGCTCAGGAGAGGCGGGCCCTGCCGAGGGTGTTGCGTTCAGCTGAACGTACCACTGGAACTACCCTCCCCTCGTTGCTGGACATATACACCAGGAGGTGTAGTAGCAAAGACCGCAGGTTCACGAAGGATCCTCACCACCCAGGCAAGCACCTCCGCAGTCACACAGCGACAACAGAGAGACTGAGACGGAGTTTCTTCCCATAAGCCATAAGAACTGTTAATGCTGACCTCACCAAGGCTCCTCACTGAGCCACACACATCGGCTCCACTACCTTACTGGACTATATGTAGCATATTGTTCCGCATACTGTGTCACTGTTCTGGGTTGATCAGTGTTACCGTATTGCTGCGCCGTACTGTCACAAACACTACCTCACTTTATTCACATGCCACTTTAATGCACATATCTCTATATACATAAATAGCTTATCCCATATACATAACTTTATCCCATATACATAACTTTATCCCATATACATAAGCCTATTCCCTTCATTCTATTTTGTACACGCACCGTGCATTCCCTATGAGTTCTTATTTTATTTAATTTAATTTTATTCTATATATTTTATTTTATTGTATAGTATTTGACTTACTGCATTACGTTTTAGGAATCAGTTAGTTAGTCACGTAGGTAGGTAGCTATTGTGTTCAGTCTAGAACATATTGTGTTTTTTTTTTTTTTTTAATCTTTTTTGGAGGAAATAAACCAAGACCTTTTCAATGTTTTTAAATGAAATTTTAATTAAATGGTTTTACCTCTGAGCTGCAGGAGAGCGGTTTTAGTGCTTTTACCAAAAGGCAACCTCCAAGAGATAAAGAAGTGGTGACCAGTATCTCTGCTCTGCACGGACTACAAGCTCATGTCCAAGGTTCTGGCAATTAGACTGAGTGAGGTAATGGCAGAAGTCATTTATCCAGACCAGATGTACTGCATGCCTGGTAGGTCCATCCTCGACAATACTTCATTGATTTGGGACATTTTGGATGTCTCTGGTTCATTGGATTTAGCTACTGGTCTCATTTCATTAGACCAGCAAAAGGCGTTTGATAGGGTTGAGCATCAATACTTATGGAAATGTTTGCTCTCAGCCCAGGTCTCACTGTGAAGATGAAGGTTTTGTGTGAGGGCATTGAGAGTGTACAACACTCTGAGACGGGCGTTTAATGTTCACAGTGGGATCCGGCAGTGTTGCTCATTATCTGGCATGTTGTATTCACTCTCCATTGAACCAATGTTACAAAAGATCCGAAATGTTTGAGGACGGTTTTTACCAGATTTAATTGTGAAATATGGTTTATCGGTCTATGCTGATGACATTATTGTCCTAACAAACAAAAAAGAAGGCGGTAAAAAGAGCCAAAAAAAATAAGACATTGCAGAACTGGTAAAAATAGTAAAAGATCCTGGTACTATTTCAGCTGCAAAAGTAAATTGGGAGAAAGCAACGCATTCGCTCTTAGGAGCTGGCCCACTGGACTTCCTAAACTACCAGGAAGTCTCAGCTTGAATAGGACTGACTTCAAATATGTACGAGTTAACCTTTGGGTGAACACACAATGAAGAGAAACTGGGAAGGAGTGACAGAAAAAGTGGAGAGGAGGTTGACAAAGTGGAAGTTCCTCCTACCCAAAATGTCTAATAGAGGAAGGGTTTTAATCATTAACAACTTGGTAGCCTCTGTACTGTGGCATAGGGCAGCCTGTTTTGAGTCGCCTGCAGGTCCGATCAAAAAATGTGCATGTCGATGAAAAGACTTTGAGAAGATGTGCTGGCGATGATAAGGGCCTATTGCAACTTCCTTACGAAAATGACCCTTTTCCAGAACTTGGATTTAATCCTGTTTTAGATTGTTTTAAAGAGTCTGTAGGTGGTTTTAAAACGACAAAAGCAATAGATTTGTACATGGTGAAGGGGAAGATACTTTACAAACACTGTTTAAAGTCTTGAACAAAAATAACTCAAATGGAAAGCGAGACAGAGTTTGGAGAGAGTACCTGGGGACAGAGAACAGTGTTATGCCAGTATGGAGAGTCTTGTACAAGTCTCCTTTAAACAAGAGTGGAAGTGATCTCCAGTGGGGAATATTACATGGCTCTCTTAGAGTCAATGCATTTGTCAATGGTCTGAACACAACTGTCCCAAAACAGTGTCCTTTCTGTGACTCGACAGAAACAAATTTTCACTGTCAGATAGGATGTCCTAGACTAAAATGTTTATTTGTCATTTTAAAGGAATTGTTTGTTGGTTTTGGCAGAAATGGTCAAATGTTGCTTTTACCTTTGGTCCAGGATACAAAAAAAAAACAACTGTGACAAAATAGCGACTGCCGAATTTCTTGCAGGGGATAGCAAAGCTGTCAATCTACAAAAGTAGGAAGGTGATGGTGCAGAGCTCTAGTGAGGGTTAGTGGCGCTACTCCAATATAATTTGTTTTGTAGTGGAGAGAAATATATATATATTTTTTAGCAACATTTTAAAATAAGACAGCAAAAGAATAACTCCTGATTGAGTGAATTCCTTGTAATCATGTGCTTTATGTTTATGTTCTTTTTTAATTTAGTGTTTTTTTTCCATTGTGTTGCTTTGTTTGTTTGTGTTCTGTGTTTTTTCTTTTGGTTGTATAATTGTCTTTACTAATGCATATAGTTGGAGTTATTCCTTGGAAAATGTGACCCACCGCAGTGAAACCCGAATTGTTTAACCCGAATTCCTAAAATCTCTACGAGCCGCCAAATAAGTTAAAAATAATTCTTTCTTGACGGAAAATTCGATTTTTCCATATTCATGTTCCTTTGTGTTTTTTATTTCATTCAACATATTTTCAAGACTGAGTTTGATTTATAAATAGTAGATAAATGTTAAACCGTCGAGTTAAATATTCCCATTAGATTACATGGGCAAACATAGTTAACTTAGCGAGACACTAAACAGCGCCAACGACGATCGATCGTTTCCTTTAAAGCGACCGTCCAGGTGAAGAACATTCCTCCATATTCCATGTGATGTGAAGTCACTATGTAAAACCGTTTTGATAGAGTTCCACCTTTAAATCACACTACTTTTAACACACCTGGATGAACATTATTCTGTTTGTGACATAACCCACAAACAAAAAAGGCTGACATCACTTCATTAAACAGAAGATGATAAGCCTTCGGTTTCACTTGTCTGTGAAAACATTCATTGCGTTATCTCAGACATGGAGAACATTTCAAACAGCAGATTTCTACCTGAATGTGACAATGAAACTAAATATTTTCAAGAACCACAGGAGGAGACCGATGATACACCTGTTATTGTTTCAATGGGAGAAGTTGATAAGGTGATGATGTCTGTTGAGTTTGGTGATGCAGATTATGAATAATTAGCAATGGACAAGATTCTCAAGTTTACAGTACCTGCAAATGTGGCCAGGGGCCAAGAACTTTGAAGATATTTGGCATACACACATTTATATAGTTAATGACACACAGAGGTTGATATACAGAGACTAATATTATTGACAGACTGTACATACTTTCATTTCATTTCATGCATTCATTGATAACCTGTACATTACGTTCAGTCATTCACTCTAGAGGGGTGCATATAGATTCAAGATTCAAGATTCATCATACATATATGCAGTGAAATGTCATTGCAACACACCCGGAGATTATGCACAGTAAGTGCTAAATTGAACGCAATAACTAACCTAATTACTATCTAACTAACTGAACTAACTGATTCCTAAACCAAAATGCAGTTAGTACATAGATTAATATAAACTGAAATAAAATAGACTCGAAAAGGTAATACTGAGTGGGAGTACAAAACATAAATAAAGGGAATAGGCTTATGTATATGGAATAGGCAATTTTGTATATACAGATACAGTGTATGCAGGGAAGTGGCATACTTCAACTTTTATAAAGCATGTTTATTCTTACTGTTAAATAAAATATTTTTTCAAAACAAAGATTTTATGTGTTGATGACGCTGTTCAACATTCTCTATAAACACAAGAACAATGCAGAGATTGCCCCATTCAGCAGGGTGTCAAGTCTCCATTCTTCAGGGTGTCAAGTGGCCATGTGGCCAGTAGCTATGTGCCATTGTTTGTCCTCCAAACCATTTGCATTCTAGGAGCTGGCTCAATGGATCCAAGTGTGGGGAAAACTTTGACGGTGATTATCTCGCAAGCACAGTTTGCTGTACCCTCATCAGTAACAAGCCATAACTTGGAAAATATTTGCTTGTTTGCACAAGTGACACCTTGCTTTGAAGCTCTATTCTCCACTGTAAAATAATTTGAAAAATAAAAAATGTCAAAGGGTAGCAAATGTACCTAAAATCTGCGGTGTGTCACAAATTTGTAATTAAAAGGTTTTTTAAAAATCAAAAAAAACCTCTCCTCTCTCTCTCTCTCTCTCTCTCTCTCTCTCTCTCTCTCTCTCTCTATATATATATATATATATATATATATATACTGTATATATACTGTAAGTAACAATTCAATTATACTCCTGACCAATCACAGCAGCACCTTACTTTTTTTCAATCCATTTTTTAATGGTAGGTTGCTCTTTTCCTCGTCCCGCTAAAACTCACATGATGAAATAGTTATGTTTTTCAAAAGCAAGCCGCCTCCCACCACTCCTGTAATGTCGACCCTAATGAGTCATGTTTACTTGAATACCGAAGCAGAACAAGTGGGACTTAGATTTCTCTTTTGCATTCCATGGACCCATTTTATTCGTTGCTGTTGTGTTTTTGAAAAGGTATTTTTGATTTGCAAAATGAGTTTGCGTCGCTGTTATCTGTAATAATTGATGGATTTTTGGTGTTGCATACATTTGCATGCCCTCTGTGTTTCTATAGACGCGTCAGCTTACGACTGAGTACATTTTGTAAATCAGGTGGTGACATAAGAGGCGCAGTCATTTCAAACAGAAAGCTACATATTTGGCAGGACCTGAGCCTTAACACCTGCTTGAAATGAATCAATAAGGGTGTGGAAATAGTATTTATTTATGTAATTCAAAGTTACAATTTGTAATATTTCATTGTTCATTGGGCCGATTGGCCATGATGTAGTGGTGGGGGCTCGCAAATGTTGATCAATGCCACCTAGTCCACTTGTACATCTACATTTACATTTTATCTAACCAAATTTAAGGTTCAGGTTAAGAATAATTTCGACACCTTCCATTGCATACTAATTCTCCATGTTAAAAATATACAATATATTTTTCAATTAGACAAGAATTACATTCGTCACAATTAATTTTTTACCGAAAAAAAAGTCTAATTTGATAAAGCCTTCCACTAGTTCAGGTACAATACACTTGTGTTGGGCCCCTCTACTGGCAAGGGCCCCAGGGATATAACCCTGTGTCCCACACTAATGATTATTGCTTAGCTATTTAATTAGACAGTATTTTGGAAATCGCTGGAGTAATTTTTTTATTGAATCGTCTCTGCCTCTGATAATTTTGTCTCTCTGCTCACCTTCAAAAAATAACCCTAACCCTAACCCTTGGTAAAAAATAAAGGGCTGTGAACTTTTTTTAAGGGAGGTCAGAGTCTATTATTTAATCATCACTTTTGGTACGAATGTTCATTGTAGATACATTGATTCTCAATTCTCAAAACTCTCACAACTGTTGCAATAATAGGCCTGGAGTGTTGTCTTGGGCTCCAGTAGAATGTTTTCAGAGTTTCATGTTGTGTTGGTCTGTTTCCTTAAATGCAATTTTTTGTTTTAATGTAAGACACCAGCAGTCATACAGAATACATAATGCGGTGATGGAAATGTTGGGATACTATCCGATCGATACAAATATAGCCGTGTGATTCATTACTGTGCCCCTGGTATGCAATATTCATCTTTGTGCAATATGTTCATATATGCAGTGTATCAATTTACTTCAGTTATCATGTTCCCTTTGTCCAAATTACCTGCAAAACCAGAAAGGAATGGACGAAATTCTATATATTTGTATACACCACATGCAAAGGGAATCACTATGATGCAACGGGTGAAACGGAATTCAGCTGTTTTCAGGGCAAAGGGTGGCCCTACCCCCTTACAAGGTCCTGAAAATTAATACACTAAAATATATATTCCCGTTATTTTGTCCAGCCCCTGTGTGAGAACGAGATCAGAAGAGAGCAAAACCGAAAAAAAAGCCTAAATTTGTTTTGATTAGTTTAAAGGAAAAGGGTTCTAGGTTCTAAAAAAAATGGCCACCCGCCCCCCAGCTTGACCTCCACTCGAGCTGTGACTCATAGGAACCGGATTATTGAACTAAATCCGCGGCCTGGACTACTCTATTTGCCCTGGGACCCAGTCCCCCACCAAGCCACACGGAGCCAGACTTGATCTTAAAAATGACAAACTGTGTCCTTATAATGGATATTGTCGGGAAACTCATTTACACATTTGTGACCATAGCGCCGACAGGATTTGATTCAGACAGATTTGTCTGTGTGAAAGTGTGTGTGCGGTTCATTCTCCCGAGCTGTCAGGGAAATACCTACTGGTGTGCTAACGGGGAATGAAACTATTACAATCCAGCTTGAGGGTCTTTGGTTCAAATAAGCATGGATATGCAGATTGGCACATGTGGACATGCAAACACACGCCTCCCTTGTGTCATTTCACTTCCATTAGAGTGATGGGTTCTATATTTTGGTGGTGAATTTGATTTCCCTCACTTTCTGGGCAATTATAAATTGCTGTCTCTCAGAGCAGAGGTTTCCTGGCTGTCAATTAAGGCCCACCAGTGTGCTTACCTTATTTTTTTGTATGTATCAGTGGAATCGGCAGTCCAAAAAAAAAAAGAAAATAAAACAACTGTATTCGCAAATTGGACGCAGGGTGGGTGTGCAAGATGATGAGTACCCGATTCACAAACAGGAAAGACATGAATAAAATGAATAATAAACGTCCAATCAACCAATCAATGTCCTGCAAAGTTCCGAATTCTGAGACTCAATTCCTGAGTTGGAACTCTAATTGACAGCCCCACCCCACAGGACAGCACATTGGCAAGACAGGAAGAGGACTTCAAATTTGTTGACATCGAAAATAGTTTCCCAAGATGTTATTATATGTTATTACCCCTTGATTCCGTTAATCGATTGATGGGTTTACTTTCAATTCAACCACCGCACTCAGGTGAATGTTAAAGAGTAAGATTGCACTATGACTATCTGGGTATGACTGAAGCCCAATTGTTATACGCAACACCTGAACAAGTGTGACTCACAACTCTCAATCTCTGCTAAATCTACGTCCAAAGGGAAGTGCAATTGCAAAGTGGAATTCAGTCTCCAGCTTGATGCTAAAGAAACAAATGCGTTACTTTATGTTCCGGATAGAGTGGGCTGTCAGCAGGGACAGTTTGTCACGCATCGCTGGTGTGCGCCTCTCAAACTCCAAACTTGCCAAAAGCAACATGAAGACAGAGACACTGTATCTTGCATAGCCTAAATTTTATATGGCTTATACTCAAATGCCTAGTTCTGGGTTTTAATTCTCGGTACACTGCTCATGTCAGTGTGCGTTGGCGTGCAGGCTCGCTGGTTGTCGCTGAGCGAGGAGTGATGGAGGCAACAAATGAGGCCTGAACTTTCTAACAAGTAAAGGTACTGGACACATTTTCTGACTGAGCAGAGCCTACAGGCATATGTCAAACCTTAAGCATAGCTTACATTAAAAAAAATCTTAGCGCATATTATATTTCAATACTTATACCATGCTATGAAGAAGATAGAAAAATATGTATTTTGCTCAAGGTTTTAAAGCACAGGCTGGAAAATAAATGTGACTTCATCTGCTGCTTTCTGAAGAGATGATTCAATGGCTCAAGTTTTACGACTGTCACAATCTTAGAAACAGAGCCAGAAATGACAGAAATTGCCTTTAATATTAATTTTGAAGCGACAGACACATCGATAGCAGCCGCCTATTTAGAGGAGATCTGTGGCGGGCAGAGAGTCTGAATTCCCACCTTATTATTTCCCCTCTTCATTTCCTGTCTCATTTTCCGTCTTTTACATCCTGCACTCACGCCACATGCATCTTGTGCCCCCTCCCTCCCACGCCTCCATCGCTAAAGGGCATAATGAGAATGCAACTTTAATTCTTGCCGGCGAGCTCAATCAGGTATGCGAGCGTGTGGCCGGTGTTATCACTGGGGAGAAAAGGTCAGAAGGAGACTTTTTTTTCCCTTCCACATGATATAAGCAAATGAATTCACAATTCACAAGCTAAGTGCGGCCGTTTTTGGAATCGAGGGGTTGCTCATTGGAAGAAAACAGATTTCTTCCTTTTTTCCCCTCAGCTCTCTCTCCATTTTTTTTACTTCCCCCGCCAAGTAAGGCCACTGTCGAACCAGTGAATTTCTTCCCATTGAACCTGGGAATTCCTTCCTCTGACCCAATTGGATATGCAACTTAAAATCTGTAGTTTGGCGTGAGGGGTTTAGGGGGAGAAGCTGGGAAGGGTGGGACACGTATCACTTGATCTAAAATGGAAAATTAAACGCGCCCTATCCTCACCCCACTCTTTGATTCTAGCTTTGATTTGGCCTCCCTCCGACATCCGTCGCAGAGAACTGAGGAAATGAACAAAAAAAAAAAAAAAGAGAGAAAGAAATAGGCCGTAGCTAATATCTGCCTGGCGAGCGGATAAGAGCTCCTGCAGCACTATAGGGCTGTTTAGATTTGACGATCTCTTTATGTGCCAAATTAATTCCTAAAATGAATATCTCGGGGCCATCCGCAAAGGTTTGCTCTCATAATTAAGCAGCGCTTCCGAAAATCGTCTCCTGCTAAGCTCAGGGGCATCTCCCTTCGTTTTATTTTTTTTTGAGAGGCCTCGCTTCCTTCCTTCCGTCCCTCCTTCCTTCGTCTTTCTTATATCTCCCTCTCCCCCCGCTTGCTCCCTCCCCGCCTCCTCTCAGGGTTGGGGGTCCGTCCTTATCGTACGGTCGGCTGCTGGAATTGCTCTCTCGTATCAGATGACGGATGTGCCTGTGTGTGTGTGTGTGTGTGTGGGTGTGCGCGCGCGCGTGTGTGTGTGCGCACTTCTCGGCGGAAGGTCAATACTGGACAGGGACTGGTACCATCACCCTTGGTGTCTGCGCTACCGCAGCGGTTTGTACCTGTTAATGACGCCTGCGTGGCAAAACAGCGGCACAGGACAGCCTCACAGTTAACGGTCTGTGATGCCCGAGGACGTTTTGCCGGGGGCCATCGCTCAGCCCGTCCAAGACGGAAGCGAAGGCTCACAGCTCCCAGTTTTTGGGCTTCAGTTTACTCCGGCCATGTCGGCACGAGCGCGAAGCAGCCGTTGGGGGTATTGTTGTGACATTTGTCATTCTGGTGGGTGGGGTTCGCGGTGCATACAACGTAATGCAATGTGACAAATGTGGTCTCCCCGTTCCAGAAGTGCACGATTTACACAAAAGCATCCAGTTTTTACTAAATTAAGTCCCATAGCAACGGAAAGCAACGGGGAGATGTGCGTCCCGACAGTGGGAATGCACAGCTTTTTGGAACAGTACGGAGTAAGGACTCGAACAGTCCCTTAACTCAGTTGTGTTCAAAAAATTGGTTTCATACATGTAGGAAACAAACAAAAATGAATGGATCTGAAATTAAAAAAAGACAGTCACAGGAGCCGGGGTGCACAAGTAGTCATCCTTTACGACCCCCTGGAACTTTCCAAAATTTGTCAGAGAAGGAGAGAGCTGTCAACGATCCGTCAATGATGCCCTAATATAATATGCAAATATGCTTCTCTTCACTGCATCCTGTTTCTTGGAACAATATTTTTCAAAATCACAACCAAGACAATAGTTAAGTTTACTAGGTTACTTACTAATATACTTACTTGCATTTAACTTAACAATTGAGATACTAAAGTCTTGTCTGGAGGTTTTCCAGAGCATCCAGCGACCATAGTTTGCTGTAGTTTAAGTCGCTTCTGCTTTGGCTTTTGTGATGGCCATTTCTTCCCATTGTTTAACCTCAATCTTAATTCTCCAGCGTTGGGATTCAATCCAAATGTGTCACGTCTTTGTGAAGGAAGCTGTACCGGCGATGAAGCTTTATAGTTACCTTACAAGCTAGCTTCCTCAGCTCGCCAAAGAGAAACAGGAAAACATAAGGAAGCATAAGGACACCTTCCTACTCCTGCCCCACGACTGCACAAGTGCAAACCATGCCGCGTCAAATTATATTCTAGCAGTGCAGAATTTCATTAGAGATTGATTTCACATGGCTGGGCAGCTTCCTTTGTAAACCTCCTTCAGAGGATGCTACTGGCTGATGCTACAGTTTTGTGTGCCAAAGTTTACCAAGGTTGAACCCTCTGCAAAGACGTGCTCTGTGGCGGCTTTACTTTGTTTCTTGGAGCGGATCCTGAAACCGACGATTTTGCACAAATTCTGGCGCGATCACTCTGAACAGATTCATTGACATTTTCGTCGCTGTCATGAACTCCCTGTTACGTTATAGGGGATCCCTCTATGGATTGATGTGAGATCATTCACATGCTTGGTGAACAATTTTAGGCCCTTCTTGATGGTGGTAAGAGGAATACTTATGAAAGGGCAAGAGCCTCTGCCATGTGCACAAAAATAAGCGGAAATGTTACACCAACCCTGTTGATGAAGGTGAAAAATACAAGGCACAATTGTATGAATATATATAACACACAGAAAGTCATCAACCGTTTGCCATCTGCAGGAAATGCCAAGGCAAATCACTTCAGTCTGTTTCTTGGTGTTTGCCGCTCTCCATCTTTCTGTCCGCCACCCTCTCGGCATGCCCGCCTAAGTAGGTGGTTAGTTTCTTCAAACAGCTCTTCTAGTGAACTCTGATGCAGCAGATGGCTCTCAGGTAGAGCTGGTATTGAAGATAGACAGACAATTTAATTTATGTAATTAAATTACGTTGCCGTAGGAGTGCAGGTAAAGATTACCTTCTCAGCAGTATTGTAATTTCATAAAAATAAAATCTCCATATTGTGATTTTGCAGGTCTAAATCCATGATTGTGACAAGATTATAACCAATGATTTCTTACAATATGAGACCTCAACCATAATAGAATTATGCTTGATGACCATACACAGTGGAACCCTGTTGATTGAGAACTTAGTCAAAGTTTGGCGTTTGGCGAGCGATACAATTGAATTACATAGAGCTTAGATATTTAGTCCTGACACTGAGAACTGGAGCTGACAGATGGCCTCTGTACAGAACTGGTTGGCACCTGATATAGGTTGAGATGTGACCTGGCATTGGTGGAGATAGAACCTGGTACTGATGAAGACTGGACCTCATACTGGGGGTGATGGGGCCTGGTATTGGTAGAATGGACCTGATACCAGTTGAGATGGGACCTGATACTAGAGGGGACTACACCCGATATTAGCGAGATGGACCCGATATTGGTGGAAATGGGACCTGGTGCTGGTGGAGATGGAGTGGAGGTGGGAGCGCAAGAACACGGCATCCGCAATGACATGAATAGGGAGGAAACCACAAGCACAAATCCATGACAGCAGTACAAATGCAATAGGATTGGATCTCAGCAGGTGTGACAGACTCTGATTGTGAAGTCACTGCAGGTGATTCAAATCTCTAACAATGAGAAGGAGACTTGCTGACCGAACTTTGGCCAAAGCTCCATTAAATTATGTTGTTTGCGGCAAGGTTTAAACTGTTAATTGCTCTGTTGAATAGTCCCATAAGCACCTGACTGAACAGAAGATAATGCGGGCCAGTAAATAATGGTGGATATTCATGTTTCAAGTGACAGTGCATAATTCAAACAAACCACTTGATAAAAAACTGTGTGATAATAAATTTGTCCCCAATTCCCGGTGCTAGAATGTGTGTGTGTGTGTGTGTGTGTGTGTGTGTGTGTGTGTGTGTGTGTGTGTGTGTGTGTGTGTGTGTGTTAAATGATGCATATGAGGCCTGTCAGGTGACACAGTGATTGAGCAACCAAGGCTAAAGAGATAAGGTCATCCTAAATAAAGATGGAGAACTGGCTACACGGTAGGCGTGCGTGTGTGTGTGTGTGTGTGTGTGTGTGTGTGTGTGTGTGTATGTAATAGTGTAGTGTGCTTGGGCGATCGTGAAAAAATTCAAATTTTTATACAATCGGCGATATATGCTAAATTTGTATATCGCTGACCCCAGCGATCAGCGATTGGCGATATACAATTTTATCGGGGGCATGGTCATGCGCGCGGTGGCGTTAGCGCACGCATGAGCGCATAGAACGTAATGTAATGTGACAAATGCGGTCTCCCCGTTCCAGAAGTGCAGGATTTATTATTTACAAGTAAAGTATTTACACAAAAACATCCAGTTGTTACTAGATTAAGCCCCATAGCAACGGAAAGCAACGGGGAGACGTCCGTCCTGACAGTGCGCGGGGTTTTTTGGAACAGTACAGAGTAAGGACTTGAAAAATCCCTTAACTGAGTTGTGTTTAAAAAAAACATTTCAAACATGTAGGAAACAAACAAAAAGGAATAGATCTAAATAAAAAGACAGGCACAGGAGCCAGGGAGCACCGTTGTCTGGAGGAGAAACAAAAACAACTCTGTTCCAGTTCTGAGTTAGGTTCATGTTTTTCATTTTTCATACAAGAAACTCAGGAAACAAAATAAATCAAAATCTTTTTCTCTAATCTTTAATATAATCACAAGATTTGCATATTGATCTGCAGATACGTCCGGGGGCGGGGTGTCACGACCGGGGCTAGGAGGGACCCAAACGCACGACAAAGAGAGACGGGAGGCAGAAGAAGGATGTTTATTAGCCCACACGGTGGAGCTGGCTGGGGGGACCCGGTCAGGTAGGGATGGAGCATGGCTGGGCAGGGATGATGATGACCGGAAGGAGGGGTCCAGGATCCGGGTGGAGAGACGGGGAACCAGGCTGGATGGAGAAGGATGGATAGACTTGGTCGACGAGCGGAGACAAGCAGGTAAACCGGGCTGGCTGGAGAGGGACGGACAGACTGGGTCGACAAGAGGAGACAAGCAGGTAAGGGGAAGACGAAACAAAGAGACATAATCTAGGGACTTAAAACAAGCACAAGGAGCTAGGAATTTGGAACTAGGAATGGACCCAGTAGCTGTACAACTTGGGTAAGCTAGTTGACGGTCTGGCAATGAGTGACTGGGAAGCTGGAGAATAAATACTGTGTGGAGTGATGCAGGTAATTGATCCCAGGTGTGTGCAATTGGCTCAAAGGGGGAGCTGCAGATGGGGCAAGAGCGGCCTCTAGTGGCGCTAGGAGGCCTTGGGCCTAACAGTATCCCCCCCCCCCCCTACAGATGCCCCTTCGGCGGACATCTGGAACTGGAAGGGGGAGTACGATTGAAATCCCGGATGAGGCATACAGAATCTATCTCCGGGGGACCCAGGAGCATTCCTCTTGACCATACCCCTCCCAGTCCATGAGGTACTGGAGGCCCCTCCCCCGGTGCCGCACGTCCAACAGGCACGGCACTGTGTAGGCCGTGTGACTGTTGATGGTGCGGGGGGGGTGGTGGGGCCTTGGCGGGGAGGGAGAGAGGGCTGGAAACCACCGGCTTAAGCAGGGACACATGAAAGGTGGGAAGGACACGGAGGGAGGGAGGGAGACGGAGGCGTACGGCACAGGGGTTGATGATTGACACAATGGGGAAGGGACCAATATACCGGGAGCGAGTTTTGGGGAGTCCACCTTGAGGGGCAAGTCCTTTGTGGAGAGCCATACCATCTGTCCGGGGACGTATGTGGGTGCGGGGGCACGGTGCCGTTTGCCTGCCGCTGGGACCTGGCGGAGGCCTGGAGTAGGGCAGAGTGGGCCCTCATCCACGTCCTCTGGCAGTGACAGATGTGGGTACGGGGCATCTCAACCTCCTGGGCAGGGAACAGCGGGGGTTGGTAGCCCAGAGAGCATTTGAAGGGCGACAGGCCGGAGGAGGTGTTGACCAGGGTGTTGTGGGCATATTCGGCCCACGGCAGCTGGTCGCTCCAGGAGGTGGGGCTGGTGGTTGTCAGGCAGCGGAGCATGGCCTCCACCTCCTGGTTTGCCCTCTCCGTCTGGCCGTTGGTCTGGGGGAGGAAACCGGAGGAGAGACTGACATGTGCCCCCAGGGCCGAGCAGAAGGCATGCCAGACCTGGGAGGTGAACTGGGTACCTCTGTCTGACACCACGTCTGCCGGGATGGTGGGAGACCGGTGACAAAGTCCAGGGTGATGTGGGACCAAGGACGAGTCGGGATGGGAAACGGGCGGAGGAGGCCGGAGTGGGGTCGGGTGGAGGTCTTCGACCGGGCGCAGGTGGGACAGGCAGAGAAGGACTGGGTGGCAGGGAGCAGGGTTGGCCACCAGAAGCGCTGGCGGATGACGGGTGATCCCAGTATGGCAGCTGAGACGGGGGCATGGGCCCACTGCAGAACCTGGGAGCGTGCGGAGTCAGGAACGAGCAGGCGGTTAGGGGGTCCGGTACCTTGGTCTGGCTGTTGCTCATGTGCTTGGGTGACAAGGGACTCGATCTCCCAGGTCAGCGTGGCGGCAAGGCACAGGGGTGGAAAGATGGGTTCTGGATCCGGGTGGAGAGATGGGGAAGCGGGCTGGATGGAGAGGGACGGAGAGCCTTGGTCGACGAGTGGAGACAAGCAGGTAAACCAGGCTGGCTGGAGAGGGACAGACATACTGGGTCGACGAGAGGAGACAAGAAGGTAAGGGGAAGACGAAACAAAGAGACATAAACTAGGGACTTGAAACAAGCACTAGGACCTAGGAACTTGGAACTAGGAATGGAGCCAATAGCTGTACAACTCGGGTAAGCTAGTTGATGGTCTGGCAATGAGTGACTGGGAAGCTGGAGAATAAATACCGTGTGGAGTGATGCAGGTAGATGATCCCAGGTGTGTGCAATTGGCTCAAGGGGGGAGCTGCAGATGGGGCAAGAGCGGCCTCTAGTGGCACTGGCAGGTCGTGGGCCAAACACAGGGTGTCCAAGCACCTGCCCCAAGTAGCCCGCAGTGCCCTTCTTATCAGGCCCACTTTTTTTCATTTTTTACTTTAAATGAATGGGAATTGAGGTAGCAGATTGTCTGGGCAAGTTATATTCATCAACCCTGCACCTCAGCACACCTGTGATGTGCGCACAGATGTGCAGATCACGGGCTCCCCGACGCGGCGTCTCCTCTCAGGGATGTGCGCTCCGCTGTGCTGCTCCCTTTGGCCAGAGCGGCAAAAATGTCTCGAACCAAAGCTGGGGTTCCATCTGCCTTTTCATTTTTTTTGAGCGCCTGCCAAAAGTTTCTGTACGGGGAAGTGAAAGTGAGACCTGATCACCAGTGGTTCCTGGACAGCTCTGAGCGGAGACCCTCCGAACCCCCCTCCCTCTTGGATTTCTTGTGTTGCAAGATCAAAATTGCAGTCAGTCAAAAGCGCTACGGTTACAGCCAGAATAGCAGCTCTTTGTTTGTCAGAACAAGCTCAAGTTTCACACTGAAAGTGAGAACTGTTAGTGATAACTCCTTTTTTTTCAGATTCGGACTCAGTGGAGTCTTTGTTTGTTAGATTGAGTGGGTGTTATGCACGGTGAGCGAGGGAGGACCTTCTGTGAACGATGAGCGAGTGTCTGTCGGAGAGGAGTCGACGCAGCTCTGAGTTGTGTCTGAGAATTCTCCCCAGAATCATTTAATACTGTCATCATGTTTTTCTTTGGTGGAACGAGAAGTGTAAATCAGTTACATTCAGTATTATGCTCAATAGCTCAACCTTTTCTTTTGCCTTGGACTTATTTAAGTCATTGTTATAATTATTGTAATTATTTCCAATGTGTGACTCGGAGATGAACTCACTCCCCCAACTCTTTTGCCAGGGTTCCCAGCCATGTAAAAGATTTGTTCCCAATGAACGAATCATTTGAGTCTTGCATGACTATTCGTAGTCCATAATGGTGAATGCAATTCTTTGAGTTTGTGATGTTCTTAGTGGTTAATGGGATATTACAATGAATAAAATCTGAATATTCGGCTTTGGTTTGCAATTGCATGCAACTTGAAGCAATAGCACAATTATTCCCTATTTAATGGTGTTCTTTTGTGGAAGTTGACATCAAGGTACTATGTATGTAGGTCACGACCTTGAATGTATCTCCAATGGATGTGGATACATCAGCTCTGATGGAGAAAGAAAGGGGGCAGCGAACGCCATGTGCTCACACAGAAACAAACACACACACATTCACACGCACGGGCGCACACACACACACACACACACACACACACACACACACACACCACATTAACTGGCAACCCCAATAGAATGCCATTAAGCATTGATTTTTTCCCTTCTCCCACCAATCCATCCCTTTATCGAGTCCTGCCCCACCACCTCCCCCCATTCCTCCCACCCCCACATCTCCTTCCATTTCTACATGTTTTTGGCTGGGGCTTGGTATGCAGAGCCCGCTGCCATCTGTTTTGTTACAGGTCGGGTCCTACAAGGCAGCCGGAGCCAGACGCTCCCCATTACTGAAGAAAGACAGATCTCCTCCTCGGCCGACCACCAAACTACCCGGAACAAACTCTTTAACTCCCATCTTCTGCCCACACCACCCCCCCGACTCCTCCCGACTCCTTTTCAAGCTCCCTCAATTCCATTTCATTGCTGCTCTATTTCTCAGTTTTTACATTCCCTGTGAGTTTTAAGGAAAACAGTAACGCGAGATGCGTAATTAGGTGGCTTTGAGTACAAGACAGATAGATAGATAGATAGATTGATAGATAGATAGATACTTTATACTGATAAGATTATGATAAAAAATTATAAGAATAAAAAACTAATAACTAAAAAGGCAATTAATACAGTAAAACTACCAATTTGCTGAAGAATTGTCAATATAAAATAAACCATAAAATAAACGAGAAGATAGAAAATCTTGAAATATACAGCAAAAATATTTACAATAAACAATAACAATTGAACAATAAACAATATAAACCTTCAAATAAACAGTCGTAAAACATTGGCCATGTATAATTAACTATAACCTAAAATAACCTAAAATATACAAACCTAAAATTAACAAAAATAAACAAAAAGCGATAAAACAAACCTAAAAATTCTTTAGAATATAGGAAAAAGGAGATTCTACAAAATACAATAAAACTAACAATAAACCGGAAAAATAAACCTAGAAATCAACAAAGAGTATTAACACATTTACAATAATAATAATAAGTAATAATATAATAATATTAGTAAGTTAATTATAATAATAATTAATAAGAATGACAGAAATCCAATACTGTCCTCGTCTGTGTTTGAATTTCCTACCGTAGATAATGAGATCATCATGAATTCCTTTATGTGTGTTATAAGTTGTGACCTACTGTCCTACATCTGAAATTTAGTTAGGCACAGCTGACAATCACCCCATGGACTGGCCAAAACCCCAAACACAGGCTACATTTTAGTTTATCAGCCTTTGACTAAAATAATCGGCTCGGCTTTGGGCAGTCATGCTAAATCCTTTTAGCCACCGTGTCCGAGACCGCCTGACGAAAATAAAGCTTTCGAAACTATATTTCAAATAAAATATGGACTAGCAGTACGTGACGATGTCATACCTGAATGGTTGCCGCGATCAACACCGACCAGCAGACGACCCCAGTTTAGCTTGCGGCTAACACCTCTAGATGTTGGGAAGAAGGGATGGGTGGTGTTAGGTGGTGGGAGGGTTTTTAGTTGCCGTCGTACAGGGCGTGAGTGATGGGCTTTCAGAGGTGGATCAATATCTCAAGGCCTCGGGTCCAGATTGGCTCAAACTCTGCAGGGAATTTACCGTACACTTGGACTCGCACACGCATCACTCAGATGTGCGCGCAAGCATGCACAAGTGGCAATGCGATGCGCACACACACACACACACACACACACACACACACACACAAGCTTTCTCCCACATTCACAAGTGCCCCACACCCTTGATGGAGGGCTACTTCCCGTTCACCACACATCAGCTCTGCTCCGGGAGTGTAACGGCCCAATAACCGAAGGCACAACCGTTCAAAGTATTTCATTACGGCGCCAGCCTATTGTTGGGTGTGAGCACTGCCGGGGCTGGGGTGGCATGACAGGGGTCCTTTCTCTGCGGAATTTGTTGGCGTGGCATGTTCGCTGCTCATGTTGGTTTCCTTGGATTGTTCCTGTTTACCCCCACCCCCTCACCCAGTTAACCCAGTTACACAGTCCTTCAACTCTGTCCAGCTCCAGAACTAGAGCTGTTACCCACAAGTCGGACTATGGCTGTAGTATGCTTCTGCATCGCCAGGATAGGTTGAAGGCATGACCATCACATTGGACAATTAGCGACAAATAGTCACCACCAATTGAAGCCATAGAAACTACACCAACATGGCCAAAAGTGACGGTTCTCTTCTCGCCGAAAGTCTTCCTAGCCTTTGTCGAAAAAGGGATCTTGCAACACCAGTCATTTGGTCGCTGAATGTTTGTCAAGGCCTTCTGGTGGACTGACTGGTGGGTTGGCTGGCATTCTGGTGGACTAAATGGTAGACTGACTGGCATCCTGGTCATGCTGGTGGACTTGCTGGCATTCTGGTGGACTGACTGGTGGACCAACTGGCATTCTGGTGGACAAAGTGGCCGACTGACTGGCATCCTGGTCATGCTGGTGGAATGACTGGCATTCCGATGGACTGACTGGTTGACCGAATTGCATTCTGATGGACTGACTGGTGAACTGAGTGACATTCTGGTGGATGGACTGATTGACTGACTTGTGGATTGACTGGCTTTCTGGTGGACTGACTGGCATTCTGGTGGAGTGACTGATGGACTGACTGGAGGACTGATTGGCATTCTGGTGGACTGACTGGTGGACTGACTGGCATTCTGGTGGAGTGACTGATGGACTGACTGGAGGACTGATTGGCATTCTGGTGGACTGACTGGTGGACTGACTGGCATTCTGGCGGACTGACTGACATTCTAGTAGACTGATTGACATCCTGGTGGACTGACTGGACTGACTGACTGGACTGACTGGAAGACTCGTGACCCCCTGGCCTCTATATGATGGTTAATTTACGCAATAAAACAATGTGTGAATGAAATATGATTGTACCTTCAAAATGCATTGTGATGATCGAGGATGGACACATTGTCGAGTCCACATTTTAAAGGATTTTGAAAAGGCTTCATCACATATTCTTGACTCAGACCTCTGACAGCGTCAACTTTTATTCAATGAACCGGTCAGCTCTTATACTTCCAAAAACTGCAAATCAATAATTCTGATCGGTCTATTTGGTTTTCATATTTCTGGCATAAAACCAAGGGCATAAAACCAACGAGAATCATGGTAATTGTTTTGCGTTCACGTTTTCGACCTCGACCCCAGATCCTGTGCATTTAGACTCGACCGCGGGACGCAGGGGGTTGAATGCAGATGGCAAAATAAAAAGGGTACTGGGCAAATCAACTCTTTGATTTTCTTGGAGGAGACAACTTCTGTTTGTCCTTTCTGTCTCTGACTAGCTTTCAGTGTCTTGTTTGATTCTTTCCTTTCTTTCTTTCTTTGTGCAGTACTTGGTAGGACAGAGCTATTTGTTCTGTGCAGAGGAGTGAATCGTTGCCAACCCCAAATCTTTCCATCTCATTGGCCCCCACCATTTGCTCCAGCCAATAACACTGCACATTCTGAGGACTCCACTTAAAAAAAAAAAGATGCTCGAAGGCAACTTGGCCACATGAAAGAAAGTTTGTTGACAGCAGCGGAACAGCTTTCCTCTTCTGTATTTCTTTGTTGTCCCTTTTTTATGTAATGAAGTTAGGCAGACTGACTATTGGTGAGAGTTGCTCGGCAACGACAGCGAACTTTGCAATTTGGCCGTTCGCCACGTGAAAAATGGATCCATTGATTGATTCTCCATTTGAATTCCACGTATTCATTTTTTTTACCTTGAACTTATGAATGAGCAATTTCTGACGATAAATACTGGGAGTGTCACATGCAATGTCACCTCCTACCGAGGTAAAACCGACTCAAATGACACTTCATTCATTTGATTCAATCGGAGTAACCATTTAGAAGAGTCAGTTCGTCTTCGAGTCGTGAATGGAATTCTCACAAGAATCGTTCAATTCTGTCAAAATAAATTATTCGGGAAGGCTGCAAAGAGTGCCTCAGTCAGTTTCAATGTGAGTTATCCCAAATGCCTCAAAACTTTTCTCACATCAATTTAATCCTCAGTGATTCATTTAAGTTTGGGAGTAGAATATTTGCTTCGTCTTTTTGTTGAAATTCAAGTCTCCATGAATTACTTTGTGCGTCCAGACTCCAAAAGACTCTTGCCTGAGCAACTAGCGACTCCCAAGTAGTTTAAAAAGATTTGTTCGCAAGCAACGAATTGTTTGCAGCACCTGCATCACTAATTCCAATGTTGGAATCAGTTTGTTCCAGAAGTCACTTCTGTTTGCAGACAACGTCTTTATTGATTGTCATGAGGAATTCTGCAATATGTGAAAGTTGAATTCGAGGAGTAAATCTGTTTTTGTAGCTTCGAGCAACTCAAGGCCTCATTTAACCGGGTTTTTTTTTTTGAAGAAAACAACCCATATTAGGAAGTCAATATGCGGAATTGGCCACTTGGTTATCAAAACCGGGTTCTCCTGTTTGGACATAAGAAAGGATAGAAGGAAGAAGAAAAAACACACACACCCTCACACACACAAACACACACACACACACACACACACACACGCACACACACACACACACACACACACACACGCACACCAAAACAAAGACATAAGTCCGTACTGGCTGTCTAAACAAAAATCAGATCAAGTGGAATCAACTAGGATGATGGACTTTATGTTGCTGTGCGAAAGCCCCGCAAGAGCGCCTACACACACACACACACACACACACACACACACACACACACACACACACACACACAGATGGGCATTATTTTAATAACATGTATTTGAAATATGTATTTGAATTACTTTTGGGAATTTTATAATCTTATTCTATCTGAGTTTAATAAAAAAAAACTGATGTTATTTGTATCTACATACATTTGGCCATAGTATTTTTGTATTTAAAATACTTAAATTACTTTATTAGTGTCTGAAAATGAAATGAGGATATCATATATTTATGATCATATTTCTTGTTGTAAGCAGCAACCCTATTTGACTGTTCAAGAGGGTATGTGTCACATGACTTGATGCATGTCATGACTTGCTTGATGCATAAAAAATAATCTTGAGACATGTGCCAACAAGCTTTCGATGGTGCCTATCCCTAGGGCCGGTTCTGAGCATAGGCCATATAGGCGGTCGCCTCGGGCGCCGATCATCCATTGGGGCGCAAAGCCCCAATAAAAATAAAAGAATATCAAATTGTGGAAAACAATTTTAATACATTTTAAGAATACAAAATAAAAAGATGTTTGGCGCCCGGGATGTTATTTTTTTATGTTCGAAATAATTCCGTTTTTTTGGCCGCCAAACGTATCCAGTAGGGAGCAGACAGAGAATCAGGGTCCAGGAAACAGGCAGAGAATCAGAGTCCAGGGTTGCGGCAGAGGTTCAGAAGGGAATGAGGAAGTAGTTGCAGGAAAATCCAAGAGACAATCTGGCAGAGAATAAAGGGAAGTGGACTGGTATTTATACTGAGGGAGTAGAGAAGCAATGAGCTGCAGGACGGGGGAAACCAGGTAAAGGGAAGGGAGTGACAACAAAGCAAAAGGAAATGGGAGGACATGAAATGACATGGAGGTTCGTCACATAGCATGTGAAGAAATAACCAGATGGAAAATAAAACATGAAAACAAATATAAATACTGTGAGATCAGGGGGGGATTCATGACATAACAGGCATAATCCTGCACAAATTAATGCTTTTTTATTTTTAATTATTTAGTTATTTAGCTTTTTTTTTTAAGGTAGTTATTTATTAGTTTTGATTTAACCCTTATTTCACAAAGATTACACTTTTGGGGGAAAAAATGTCAAACATGTCCTTGGCAAGCGTTCAGCATAAAACCGAATAACAAATCATTAACAAACATGAATAGATAACATAACCTGCTGCTGAGAAACTGCTCATAATGTGATTCATTAGAGCTCATGATTGTAGACTTGGTTTTTAATGTTGCATTTATATTTCATCTTAGTAGAACATTTTATTTATGCTTTTATGACAGGTAATGGCAAGTCAAGTGTGGTGATGGGGTGGACCGGTTTAAGTAGCCACACCTGTTTTGGGTCGAGGAAATTGGGCCCGGGATCAGAGGGGGCTGTGCGCCTGTTGCTCGTCAGAGCAATCAAAGAGCAACAGGTAAATCACCCATCACCCACACACACATGAGGAGAGCCTCTGTCATAACGTGTGCATCTGCTTCCGGCTTGTTACATCTTGCCACTCTCGACAATAAACTGGTGTGTTTACAATATCTCTGCCTGTATCTCTGCGTGAGAGGGTCCTGAAAACACCCCTCGGGTGGTATGTGGCAGGCGGAAGTGTCACATCAAGCTTCTGAAGATGAGATCATGTCATAATCGCCGAAAGGAAATGTGGAGGCCGTGTGTATCTTGTGCACTTAAAAAATAAGTGACAACTGTACGCCAAACGGCGATTACAGATGAATTTACCCGTTTAATCTGCAAAGATGTGGGGCCGATTAACATCTCGCAGGGGTCTGGATTTGAAGATTTCATCCGTGAGCTTGAACATGGTACATGGTCGCAAGCTGTCCGACCATCACCGACAGAGTTGGAATGTCCTCTAGTGCAGAGGCTCCCAACCACTGGGCCGCTGACCGGGTCAGTCTACGGTGCATTTGCCACCGGCCCATTAGAATGTGGGCGGGAATTTTTTCAGAAGCGATCTGTGATCCGAGCAGCGGGCAGGAAACAGAGTAAATTGAATACATCTAGAATGAAAAGAGAAA
>NC_137199.1:5427088-5442088 GCF_960531495.2 Zeus faber | reverse complement strand
CCCATCCTCAGCTCCCCGGCCATATATAGTTCGGACGTATGTGGTGGTGGAGGTAGGCAGGCGTAGCAATTCTTGACGGTTGCCAGGTTCGCAGATAACGACGGGAGTGTTTAACCGATCAGGCAACCTAAATAACAAGATGGAATGTGTTTGTCCGACATGTTACCGTGACGCACACACGCTGGCAGACTCTTTGGAGGAGTTTGAGACGCTCGGATGGGACACGTGAACTGGAAACGGTCGGGGCCAAGGCCCGCTGTGACCCCCGGGGGCACAGTCCAGTCCACACGACTCCTTGGGAGAGCCACGGGATAGAGTTCCTTGAAGCTCTACTTCTGCTTAATCTCGTCCTTGTTCCACTGTACATCCTGATGTTTACCACTAAAAATAACATTAGATGCATTGAAACCTTTGACCCTCACCAACTACAGCGATCTTGTTATTCAGACGCGGTTTCACGGCCGCCCTTGTATTTTTCCAGCGAGCCCCGCTGTTGTGGCTCTATGAATGTGTGTTTGTGTGCGTGTGTTTGCTGTAATTGTGAGGACCCATCTCCTACTATACAATTTTTTCTTCGGTTTGGAAGTGTACTAGGAACACGGGTCCTCACTAACCGGGGGGATTTACCCGGACCTCACTTTGATAGCTGTACAAGAGTGTGTGTGTGTGTATGTGTGACTGTAGTGCTACTGTATTGAAGCCCACAGGCTACTTGTACAATTCCTGCATTGAAAAAAACCCTCTTGTTACTGCTATCAGAGGGAGGTCCGAGTAAATACATCTGGTAAGTGAGGACTTGTGTTCCTGGCGCACTTCTAAATAAAAAAATAAATGTTTTCTGGGACCGGTCCTCACAACTGTAGTAAAACACACACACACGCACACACACACACACGCACGCAGGTATCAAAGTGAGGTCAGAGTCAGACCCATGTTCCCGGTGCACTTCTCAAGCCCCCAAATAAGGGGGTCATAAGTCCTCGTAAGTACAGTAAAACACGCACACACACACGAAGCTCACACACACACACACACACACGCACGCGCACACACGCACACTCCTCCACGTGCACACACGTGCACTCACGCAGAGCGCGGAGCAACCCTGAATCTGACATTCTCCTCACTGGCCATAACCATGATGGATGCAGAGGGCGGCCCCGGCAGATTGCTTAGCCAGACATGAAGGGGGAATAAAAAGGAAGGCAGTTTCTCTCTCTCTCTCTCTCTCTCTCGATATCTGCCTCTCCCTCTCTCTCCTCATTCTCTCTCTGGTTCTGTTCTCTCTCCACCCACTCTGCATCTCTCCCTCCATTTGTCCCTCCCAATCTGTCTCTCTCTCTCTGTATCTCCCTCTGTCTCTCTCCATCTGTCTCACCCGCTCTCCGTTTATCCCTCTCCCCCTCTTTCTATTCATTTCTCCCTCCCCGGCTCCCCTCTCTCTATCTGCGCCCCCTTTCCCTCTCTCCATCAGTCTCTCCATCTCCCCCTCTCTCTGTCTCTCTATCCATCTCTCCCTCTCCCTATCTGTCTCTCCCTCTCTCAACCTGTCTCACCTGCACTCTCTGTCTCTCCCTCTCCACCACGTCGCCCTCACTCTATTCAATTCAATTCAAATAACATTTGATTTGAATTGACAAGCATTCTCACATTGTCAAAGCCTAACAAGACAATTATAACACATTATTATCTCACAGAACATGTGGGAAAATACATTCAGACAATCATGAAATGTATAAATAAATGAACAAAAATAACACAAAAATCAATCACATAAAAAAAAAAGTGAAATAAAGGTGAAGAACAGGTCACATAAATGTGTGTCGGTGAGGTCCCTCCTTTTCTGACAGGCTGCAATGTGTTTAGCGGCCAAAATGGAGCCTTCCGCTTCTGCTTTTCCCCCGAAACTGTAGAAAATCGCGTGGCTCATATTTAAATTGATTGTATTTTTTTTTTTTAAATTCTATTCAATTTTGAGTTGTACAACTCCATCTCCATGTCTCCCCGGCTGCAACGGGACAGCCTGGCCTCTCGGGGTTGCCAGGTCTGGTGGCGATGGCCCTTCCCCACGGCCAGACTGTGCTCACTGAGTCTATACATCGACAAGGTTTCTCTTAATCTTTTCACCGTGGTCAGACTTGCTGTAGTGGCGGTACTGTCTATTTAGGGCCAAATAGCATTGAAGCTTTATTTGACATTTCGTTCCAATATGTTTCGCAATTTACTTTTTGTTGATTGCTAATTTGGTTGGGTCAAATTCTGTGCAGCCCCAGGACTCTTCCATTTGGTCTGTTCTATGACCCCTTGGCTTCCCAGGGCTTTGAAATGACAGGAGAGGGTGGTCGCTCGTTTTTAGATGTTTCCAGACTCGAGTGGCTCTCCGTTTCTCCCTCTCTCCCTCTCTCCCGGTTCCCCCCTCAATCAGCCTCTCCCTCACTCCCCCCTCTCACTCCTCCCTCCCTCCCTCCCTCCGACAACACGTATTCACTTCCCTCCCCCATCCTTTTATTTTACTACCACTACCGCTCCATCCGTTTGGTTTCCCCCGCTCACGCGTTCGGTCACTCTAACAACAGACCTGTGAATCCGGGCGCCTGACATTGGCCAAACCAATACGTGTGATTTATTTTTATTTTTTTTCCCTTTATTGTATTTTTTTCATTCTTACTTTCTTTTGTTCTATTGCCATGGAAACCAAAACCAAAGCATCTAAAATGGACGGGTTTCGTCCGAACGGAGCGAAATCCAAGCTCTTTTTTTTCTACCTTCCCAAGACCAATGAATTGAATGAACTGATGATAGTAGAGGGAGAGAGAGAGAGAGAGAGAGAGAAAGGAAGGGGGGAACAAAGGGCGAGTTGAATTGACTGGGGAGAAAGACAGAGTGGCAGCGGATGTTAATGAAAGCTGTAAGGAATGGAGGGATGGGAGGATGGATGGAGGATGGGTGGATGATGGATGGGGGGTGGACAGAGGACTGGCAGAGGGAACGACAGGAGAAAAAAGGAGGAAAGAAGAAAAAGAATAGAGTAGGGATATTGACCGAGCAGCTTGACAAAACCTGTAAATCCACACGCCTCAAGAAAGTTCTCCTCTCCTCTTCCCATTCTCTCTCTTTTCTGTTCTTCTTCTCACCCATTTCTCCACCTCCTCTGTTCAGTTTCTCTCCCCGCCCTTCTCCTCTTTCCTCCTCTCGAGCTCTTTCCGTCTTGTCCGTCTCTCTTCTCTCTACCTCTCGTACCTCCTCTCTTCTCAGTCCCAGAGAGCGCGGAGAGACCCTTCACCTCTGAAGCGCACGCATACAACTCGCCCCCCCCCCGTGCAGGCGTAAGACGCACCGCAGGCGCAGAACCCGGGGCGCACGGCATGTACCACAGGCCCAAAGCCAGAAACCATGCCGAAACGCTGACACCCTGCCGGAACCGCCCGTGCCCCCGTGCCCACCGACGCCCCGCTGAAAGGCGAGACCTGCCCCATTGCGAAAGGCTAGGTGCCCCACCTGGCCACAAGCTCCGAGCGCTCGGCCACGTAGCCGAGTGTGCATGGCGCAGGACGCTCAGATGTCAGCCTACGCACATAACTCACACCCCATCTGTCCCGCACACCCTAGGCCTATTGTGTGGTGTATGTACTGAGTTTGATGTCTGGCACTGGGAGAGGTAGGCGAAGCACACCCACATACACGCAGGGGTGCATTGCCAGGCAGCGAAGCTGAAGTTGTTATTTAACCCCTTTGCCATAAACAGCCGACGTTTCTCAAGCCATTTCTTCTTATGTGATTTCGGACAACGATCATGAACATTTCATCTTCAGCGAGTCTTACACCAGGAGGAAAAAAATGGCTCCTCCAAACACTCCACAAAATTCATATTTAATCATCTGTCACCTCATTGCTTTCATCAAGTAATCCATAAATAGCTAAACCTGAATGCACCGCTGCCATTTAGCTTGTGTTGCTCATCTATCAGTGTAATTCCGGTACTTATGGATATCCCCATATGTGTCTGTCGTTCTGGATTCGATAGAACTGGATTCCTCCAATACCAACGTCAGTCATGGTCCGTAGAGATGTTTCCAAATGTTTGACTATTCCAATAAACAAAACAAACATATATATAATAGTAATTCTAACAAAATTAGCTGCAGGCAGCAATACACGGGGTCCAGTTAAGTTGTGTTAGATACGTATTAAAGTTCTCTGGATTCAATATAGCACGAGTTGAACATTTTTGATTTATATGACCACTCAGAGATGAACAGTGGACTTATACAGCATTGGTTCCTGATGTTACAAAGTGACTGTGTTCTCAATGTAACGCCAATGATTTTCAATTGTCGGTGAGTTTGTAAACACGTATGAAGCGTTCCCAGTGCTGTTTGGGAAAAGAACTGGGAAACATTTGGCTTCATTGGTTTCGCCTGCCAATAATCAAACAGGGTTGTTCCCTTCTGCTGGTGCTACAGACAAGATGTCATCAAAGTGCTGCTCTTATACTTCCTGTACAATATCAACTGCTTAGATATATGAGTCCATAAACATACCATGTTGTGGTTTATCAGTGAATGTTTCATCAATATTGTGGAGTGGGGATGGTGTGGTTTGAGCAGCCACACCTGCCCTGGGTCTCGGTAACGGGGGCCCAGGTTCAGTGGCTGTACACCTGTTGCTCGTTGGTTGGTCCAATGAGCGGCAGGTAAAACCGCCATCCCCACACACACACAGAGGAGAGGAGCCCCCGTCACGACATGTTTTACATCTGCTTGTTCTACCTTGCCCACTCTCTACAATAAACGTGTGTGTCTGCAACCCCATTGTCTGTGTCTCTGTGCCGGAGGGCCCTGAAAATGCCAGTCGGGTGGCAAATATTTTCATCTTCTGAACTTAAATCTGCATTTTCACTATTATCAATGCATATCAACTCATTATTGTTGTGGTTTTTGGATCCTCTTCAATTTTGGAATGAGGATTATTCCATTCATTGTTCAATTCTACATCCTTATAGCACTTGTTATGTATTCTCAAATACGGCCACGCCGACTTTCGTCTATTTTTCGGCATCTGAAACAATAGCAAAAACAAACTTTGTAATTACTTTATATAACAATAATAATAAACACATTTCATTTTATAAATCTAATAAGTAAATGTTTGTTTTATTTATTACTATATTGTATTTTTTATGTTAATAATCTATAATTGTACAATTCAGTTTAATAGATTACTTGACTATATTGTAATGCAGCCAACATTTATGCAATAATTTGGCATTGGAATTATTATGGAAATCTTAACACTTTCTGTCTTTTCATTTAAATCTGCTTAGTTTAGCTGTAGGAAACTGTTAATAAATGACATTCATTTGAAACAACCATTTATTTTTTTGCTTTAAACCAAACTTGTCATTGTTATAACTTCCCTTGTTGTATGTAATTGTGATTATATGCTCTGTGATTAAATGCAGGGACATTTGGAGCGGAGCGAGTGACTCCTTCTGATTGTGTCAGACCAGACGTCACTGTAAATCGCTTTAAACGACACCTTAGCCGTGTTTGTAGCTTCTGCCGAAGTATGTCTTCCAGAAAGTTTTAACCGGGTGGGACATTTTTCGGCGTGAAATGCATTGGCCGTGTCTATAATATAGATCACACTTGGTCGGTTTTTTCGCAAATTTCTCCACCGTATGTGTATTTTGGATGAAACTTGGATACATGAGTCGATTGTGACAAAGCGGCTCAAACAAGACATCAACTGTCTTTGTGTGTTAAGTCGAAGTTGGTGTTCCAGGTACTTTTAGACTTCAAATTCCAATCATTTTTACTTGAACAATAACAATAGGGCTTATAATAATAATAATAACCACTAATAATAAAAATATTTATAATAATAATAATTATTATTATTATTAAAATAATTTGAATAGGTTTGTTAGCAATTTTAATGCCATTGCCAATACATTTTTGTTGCTCCACAATTGGTGTAATTACTGTACTTATCGATGTCACTAAAGTCTGTCATTCTGTTGAATGGGGTGACATGGAGGTTTTCTTCAAAATGTTTGACAATTGTAAAAAATATACATATAATAAAAAAATATTTATATATAATGACAACTTCAACTCCAATTCGACAATTCAACCAATGGTCCCTGGGGATTATTTTAGTGGTAATATATTGACAGGGGGACAGGACACAAGGGAGAGGAGCGTAACGGAAACAGTAGAGAGAGAGAGAGCGAGAGAGAGAGCAAGAGAGAGAGAGAGAGAGAGAGAATATGAAAGAAATAATAATAAAAAATAGCGATAAGCACTGATGGTTTTAGAGGGATTTCGCCTCGGCGGTTGGTTCTGTCTGCGGAGATTTCAAGGCTATTTGGTTCAGATTGTTGCCGGCCACCGGAGTGTACTTCGGCTGTATTCACACATAGGCCACGCCTACACACAGAAAGTTGCTGGAAGACACACACACACAATATAACACACACACACACACACACACACACACACACACACACACACACACCCACACACAAACACACATACACACACACACACACACATTTCACATCTCAAGGACCGCAGTGATGTGTCAGCACTGAGCAGTGACCCTGGCAGAGTGCAAGGCGATTCCAGTGCTGATCGCCGCGCTTTCAAACACTTCCACACATATTTCTTCCCTCTCCTCCCTCCCCTGCACAGGACCCCGGCTGTCTGACAAATAGGTCGTTGGTCAGAAGAAAAAGAGAGGATGCAAAAGAGGAATAAATAAAAACCGGGCTGGCAGTATCTTGGAGTTGGATCCATCAAGTTGGTTTACACAGCATCCAAAGGGGGAACGTACCAGTGGTCAAGTTGAGTTTAAGAGTGGTTTACTGGTTCAGCACACACACATACACACACATACACACAGAAAAACTATTTTCCTGGTTCTAGCTCATCTTTCAAATTTTTGTCTTTTTAAAAGTCTCTACTACGATATGGGGAAAAAATGGGCTCAAAATGATATATTCTGGTGTCTTACTTTTTTCTATCTTCGTCTTTTATTTCATCATTAGTTAGGGTCAGCGTTTTTGTTTCAAAATATTATGGTTTTATTTTTGTATTTTCAATTGTTTTTTTTAAGAATTTTTGTATTTTAATTTCATTTAAACCCCCCCCCCAAAAATACATATTCCATATATAAATATATACAAACAGTATATACACATACAGTATATATTTCTTTTCAAATTACACAATTTCTTCCATGAAATTGTGAAATTAAAACATATTTTAGTATCCACATTATGTAGTTGTTTGTTTTGCACGGGAAAAAAGCAAAAAAAGAAAAATACTGAATCCTAGCTTTTTCCACACAGAAATCCAAAATTGGCCCGGACAATATTATTGGCACCTTTCTCAAAGTTTCAATATTTCAAGCAGGTGATTCACTTGTGACTCACCAGTTGAAATGGAGCAAAGTGCTCATTGTGCTGTTTTGTGTTATTGTGTTTACAACACTTTGGGGAAAATTCACAAAAGGATTGCGTGGCTTTTGCAGCCGCTAAACTGGCACAAATAACAGGTAAAAACAAGTCACAATTCACAAAGCATAAGCAAACTGTAAAATGCACTGCTAAATACGCTGCCACACAAATAGGATCTCGGTGCGCCGGTGCTATTTGAGCCTATTTAAATGAGGTACTATGCATATTTGGTGCAAAATTGGCCCATTTATATGCAAATGAGCCTCATTGCAAATAGTTTCCAATTCACAAACCCCAGCGCTAATAGCCACACACATTTAGAATGATGCTATTACCATCTGTAGAGAGATGGTGGTAACTGCGCAAGACCAAAAAAAAGGGAATAAAAAGTGCTCCACTGCGAGATCGTCTAGAGAGTGCTGGTGCAACTGAAGCACATTTATGAGGGGTGTCACGCCCAGACCTTCCAGTGATCTGTAAATTATATTTTGACATTATTATTATAATTCTTATTACTGTCACGGCATCAGTAGGTAGCAGCTTGTTGAAACTTTGAATAACTTGTTGTACAATAAAATCTGTAACAGATGTTGACGAAAACGGTTCTATAATTCCCATTTAATCTCAAAAAAAGCTAAATAAAAAAAGCTAAAAGTTATCGGGAATAGCAATAAAGGGGATCAAATTGGCAATGAACCACAGATGGCATCGAACTTCAGGACTATGGACAGCTCCACAGTGCAGCGGCCAGCCGGAACTTTGTGGTAGAGCAAAATATAGGAAATTAACTGTCATAATTTATACATTGTAATATTAACGTTCACTGAGAATTACAATTTCTTAAGTAAAGAATTTAAAATAAACACATTTTATTCATGCAATATATGAACTGTGTGGGAAGAATACTTAGATTTAATAATAATAATAAGAATAATTTAGATTTAATGACAGAAATTTAAATGTTTTATAGTCTGCACTGCACAAAAACGACAAATACTAAGTAATCATCGTTTCTTTGGTGATGTTTACAGAAGTGACGTCACCTCCTGCTGATGTAGTCGTTCGAGTCCACACACTTAGGAACATTGTTTTATAAAAACAGTCTCACATTCTTTTTTGATATTGCACATTTGCATGTGTGCATTAAAGGAACCAATAAATCGCCGCTCGTGCTGTTGTTCCGAGTTCAACAATGAGTGAGTAACTCAAAAACTGACCTGTCAAAATGTATCTTGCACGTTGGGAAAAACGATCCGTACGGTACGGACAGATATAGTGGCGGCGTGAAGTAGCAAAGGCGGCGTGACTCAAGGAGTTGCGGGGACCAACTCGTTGTGCACAGTTCCTACTCTGTTGATTTGACCTTCAGCTTACAGAACCAGCATCAGACACTGCATGATTTATTATTGTGGATTGTTCACTACTATTATATGCTATTATATGCTATACTATGCTAAAGAGACACCAGTCTATCAGAAGATCATCCCAAAGGACTTGGTACAGATGAAGTCATATTTCAAAAACTTCAGATTGCCCAAACCAAGTTGGAGTTGAGGTGAAACGGCCAGGTAGCAGAGTTTTCATGTGTATTGTACAGCAGAAATAGTAAAATGACAAATTTCAAGTTGCCACAATTAAAACAATTCTTTGTCACACGAGTGTATTTTGAATTTACAAAGCATTTTGCTATGCAGTCTGTTTGACACGTCTGGATTTGCACTGTGTTTTCTAGATGCTGCACATGTCTTGTCATATTGGTGAAGGTGTTTTCTTAATTTGCTTCACAATTACGTGTAACCAGGCAAATGACACAATAATTCAATGCAAATTGAACATCAAACATACAGTATTAAGAAATTAGTGAAATTAATAACTGTATCATCATTAAATAAAACAAACAACTGAATTCAAGTAGAAAAGTGAGACAAAGGGCTCAGTAAAAGAGGTAGATGAACAAAGAATGAAACTGATATTCAACTCACTATAAAGTATATTGCACACATATTGTGCTCTGTATCATTTGGACTATTTGCCTTATCAGAGAAGTAAGTACTGGACGTGATGTGGTAAGTCAGTGAAAAACACTTATAATTTTTGGTTATTTATCTCTTTTCTCACTCCCACATTACAAACAAAATGCTGGCTTCAGCAACCAACACCCTATGAGGGATCTACTTTAATGTGTTTTTATTTAGTATTATTAGGTATTAAATATTATTTTGTATTGTTATTATTAACTAAGAGAGAAGAGAGAACAGCAAAGGCAATAGGCTACAGCATAATCCTATATATATATATATATATATATATATATATATATATATATATATATATATATATATTTATATATAGATAGAGGTTATGCAGCTTCATTGTCCAGCCACTCTCAGTTCATACAGTTGTTCATCCAGTTCATCCAACCAAATCAATACACATCTACTGCATACACAGTTAGAAGTCAAAATGTGCTGTCACTCCATGGCACACACAAACAACATTTCTGGTGTTGGTGCATTAATAATAAACACAACAATGCAAACTTGACCGTAAGACAAGTCGAGGTCTTCATTGGTCTACCAGAACCCGACCACCCGAGGCCCGACCCGGGACCCGCAGTCGGCTCGGGTCCACCTTCCATTATCGCCTCGGACATACATTGGCTTGGTTCTGTAACCTCTGTGGAGAAATGGAAGCGGGTATACATTTTTTTCAGTCTTGGTTTTAATACGCTTGTAGATGCTTCTTTGAAACCTACGCCTGTATCACATCTTGATATGGATTAATTTCAGCGTTATGGGGATTTTGCATTCTGAAAATGTTGTATAAACAGCATTCAACTGACACAAATGTTTACCACCATAGGATGTGTCCATATAAGATCTCCATAGATGGAAATTAAAGTTGGACACGCCCCCTTACCCTTAATTCCACAAGGTCTGTATTGCTGGCAAAGTAGCTACAGAGAGTCCACCAGCCCCTTCCTTGTCCCCAACCCTCTCCCCTGTCTCTCTCCCTCCCTTTCTCCGCATCTCATTCCTGCACAACCCTGGTCCTCCTTTTTCGTTCCTTCCGGCCCGTTTGCTGGAGCGCTCGGTGAGCCGTGGGACCCCCGCCTGTCGGTAATTAACGGGTTCCCACGGAAATCCGAGCGTCGCAAAACACGGAGCAGCGGCAAGGGAACCCCAGGGTCCTGACACGCACGCACACACACACACACACACACACACACACGCACACACAGCCAAGATTGAGAGAGTGAGAGGAAATGGGGAGGCGGAGAGAGAGAACGAGAGTGAGGAGTGAGTTATGGAACAGAAGACAGGATGAGACGCCCGGGGACAATGGGATGAACTCTTCTCTCTTTTCCTTGGCGTTTGAAAAATGACAGTTTTTCCCTGGTTCTTGCATGAGGAACAGTCACAATAGATGGATGGATATCTACTACTGTGAGACAAATTATCTTGCTGAATGCCCTGTTTTCTAATAAACAATGAAGAGGAAAAAGTTCTTGGTCTCAAAGTGAATTTATTATCTTGTACAGGGACCGGTTGTACAAGGGTTGGATCAGAGATGTGCTTAAGAGCAGCTCTCTGGGATCAACAGTTTATTTTGGGGAGTCAGAGAATATATGGTCAGTTTGGTGTTGGTGATTGGTACGTGTTCAAGATAAGGCAAACTCTGTGACGGGCGAAGGAGTGGATGTTGTTCCCCCTTTGTACAGTTTATCTCTTTAGATAGTTCACAGTGCGTACTGTCTTTGGGAATTACTGTGTGCTGATATGTGATTACATAGATTTAGATATATTGTGACACATACAAGTTTACACCGCGTTCCAAATTATTATGCAAATGATATTTTTCTCTGATTTTCCTAAATAGTCGATGCAAATGACAGTCAGTATAATTTTCAAGTCATCAACTGTTAGGGTATAATTTGAATGTTATTGAACAAACCTCCTAATGATAACAGTATTTTTTTCAACAATAAACTCAAAATGCACTGTTCCAAATGATTATGCACAACAGAGTTTCAAAACATTTTATAGGTTGTAAAGCACTGAAAATGGTCATTTGTTGAATTTGCAGCATTAGGAGGTCATATTTACTGAAATAAAATACTATTTCAATCAAAAACATCTTAACAGGTCAAGTTACATGTAAACATAGGACCCTTCTTTGATATCACCTTCACAATTCTTGCATCCATTGAACTTGTGAGTTTTTGGAGAGTTTCTGCTTGAATTTCTTTGCAGGATGTCAGAATAGCCTCCCAGAGCTGCTGTTTTGATGCCAACTGCCTCCCACCCTCATAGATTTTATATTTTGCTTGAGGATGCTCCAAAGGTTCTCAATAGGGTTGAGGTCAGGGGAGGACGGGGGCCACACCATGAGTTTCTCTCCTTTATGCCCATAGCAGCCAATGACACAGAGGTATTCTTTGCAGCGTTAGATGGTGCATTGTCATGCATGAAGATGATTTTGCTACGGAAGGCACGGTTCTTCTTTTTGTACCATGGAAGAAGGTGGTCAGTCAGAAACTCTATATACTTTGACAAGGTCATTTTCACCTTCAGGGGCCATAAAGGGGCCTACCAGCTCTCTTCTCATGATTCCGGCCCAAAACATGACTCCGCCACCTCCTTGCTGACGTGGCAGCCTTGTTGGGACATGGTGGCCATCCACCAACCATCCACTACTCCATCCACCTGGACCATCCAGGGTTGCACGGCACTCATCAGTAAACAAGACTGTTTGAAAATGAGTCATTATGCCATTATCTGCACACACCCGTCTGTGTTCTGAATCAGCCACAAATCTCTTCACAGTACGATGAGCACGCTTAAGTTTTTGTAAAATATCTAATGTTTTCAAACCTTGTCCAAGGCATTGCACTATTTGAGGCTTTTTGGCAGCAGAGATCCTTTTTCTTTCCCATATTTTTTGAAACCCGTGGCCTGCTTAATAATGTGGAACGTCCTTCTTAAGTAGTTTTCCTTTAATTGGGCTCACCTGGCAAACTAATAATCATAGGTGTCTGAGATTAATTTCAGTGATCCAAAGAGCCCTAAGACACAATACCATCCATGAGTTTAATTGAAAAACAAAAAAATAAATGTTTTTGACACTTAAATCCAATTTGCAAAATAGTTTGGAACGTGGTGTATATGGTCATGGTTACATAACATAGCAAAATAATTCATAGAATTCCCATAATTTCCTCCCTGTTTATACTGAAATAATGCAAACATATTTTATTAATCCATGAGTAGCACACAAAACATAACGTATATAAACAAAAATTTTAACTGGATGGATGTATGTACAATATAACAATGCTTCATTAATGCACCGATTCCCTTTAGCGTGTGACATTGTAACACATCACTTCTTAGGATTTTCAATGTGCTCGTTATAATGCTCAGGATAATAGGCACTCTTAGGCCATGAAGGTCCCTTGTTGTTCGTGAGCTTCGTCCCCGTCCAGAAGAGGAGTTGTTGCTTCAACCTCCATTAGTTCTTTTCTGGTTTTCAGTTTTCAATCAGCCTTTGGAGAAGGCCTCTGCCACGTGGCACTTACACAGTGTAGGAAGAGCTGAAACAAACCTTGCAAGGTTGCTAAGAGACGTCCACGATCTGGACAAATCTTTGTGTCTCATGATGCACGTTGGGCTTCAGGGGTTTGTTTTTAGAGATATCATTTTTGCCATTTTCTTACTTTATTCAAAAGTGACAGTGTGGGGGGAAAGGAACAGAGAGAGAGGACATGCAGCAGACGGCCTCGTGAGGACTCAGCCTTGTACAGTACAGTGTATGGTACGCTCTACCCGGTGCCACCCCCAGTCTCACCGGGGCGGCACCAAGGATTTGTTTTTGAAGGTTTGTTTTACCCCTTCCTACATTGTGTCATTTCCATTGTATAGTAGATATGGAATAGCTATCTATCTATCTATCTATCTATCTATCTATCTATCTATCTATCTATCTATCTATCTATCTATCTATCTATCTACCTATCTATCTATCTATCTATCTATCTATCTATCTATCTATCTATCTATCTATCTATCTATCTATCTATCTATCTATCTATCTATCTACCTATCTATCTATCTATCTATCTATCTATCTATCTATCTATCTATCTACCTATCTATCTATCTATCTATCTGTTTATCCATCCATCCATCCACTTGTGGATCTATTCAACAGCTACGGCTCACTTAACTGCAGTACAGCCAACGTATGGCCGCTCTGACGATGGTAGTCCTCAAAGTTACCATTGAATTTTGATTCCTTCCAGAAGGTCCAGATCAGAAGATACGAACCCAATCAGTGGAACCCCTTGAATATCTTCTCTTTTTATTCATTTACCAGGGATGGATGGACGGTGGTGGGTCCGCCCCAAAAACTATAAATCACTGCATGTACTGTCCATCTCCAAGCAAAGAAAGTGCAAAAAAAAAAATTGCTCTTTTGAGAACCCTGGAAATCCTGAAAGTTTCTTGGGGGTCCTGTGAAAGAACCCGCCCCCCCAAATGCCTTTCCACACATCACACCAATGCCCCTCCCTCCCTCCCTCCCTCCCTCCCAAGACATCCCTCTTTTCTATTCATCCATCCATTTATCTCATCTCTCCACCTTTCCGCTCTTTTGTCTAAATATGAAAGCAGCTTTGGGCCGACGTCGCTGCAGAGAGCCAAGGGGCAGCGTCAAGTTCAAAATCAATCAAAGCCCCCACTCCCAGCCGTTCCCCCCCGTCTCACTCTCTCTTTGGGAAGAAGGTGACGCATGGTCTCACACGCTGTGTATTCCTTCCGTTATACATTAAAAGTCGTTAACTGCCGAACCCGACAGAGGGAAACATCATCTCGCCTGTTCCCCGAATAGTAGCTATGACATGGGATGCCGAGCGAATTCCTCTGATATCTTCTAGATTGTTCCTGCTTCTCCGTCGCCACGTACGCAGCGGATAAAGAGGCAGGATCAACGGCGGAGGAAGACGTGACGGAGGAAGCCGCCACCAGATTAGGGCATTAACGGTTAAGGGTCGTGAGCTTCTCAACAAGGCACAGCGGAGAAAGTGCCGCAGGACGGTGCGCTGGGGGCCTCCCTCGCACGGGGGAAAACCATGCTCCAGGCCCCAGGGTCCCGTGAGCTTTACATTTATTCGAATCCCATATTTTTTCCCTGCTCACCCCTTGCTATTTTTGGTCATAATTGAGGAAAACAAACTCTGGACTTCCTTTCTGTAGCTGTCTCTGCAAACTATGTCAGTCCGATGAAGCAGAACTTTAAGTGGCAATCCATAAAAGCGTCTGCTGGGTGGATTACACTACAAGTCCAAGAATCCTTGTAAATTATTTTGGGGGCCAACGTTCATCAGCATCGGCATTTCTCTGGCCACAACGAGCTCGGCTGCTGCTGCTGTTCTTCTTTTACGTCGCATGTATGAGCTTTGCATTGTTACCGGTAAAGGTGGACCCCAGCACCAACAATGGAAACAGCATATTGAGCAGCACGTGTATCACGTGAAAACA